>NC_079367.1:2397633-2655133 GCF_021018895.1 Seriola aureovittata | reverse complement strand
CGAGGACCCGGCCGGCGACAGGCGCAGCAGACCGACGGCTTCAGAGACGAGGCGAACAAACAAGGAGATGAGAGGAGAGGAGACCATTCCCAGGTGGCTGCTTGGCTTCCAATACAATTTTACCCAAACTTGATGAGGAAATGAAATGGGCCACCCCCACCCCCCCACCACCCCCCCTCCCCTCTGTCCAATACGATTAATTCCCTGTAAGATGCTTGCTTTTAGACCCAAGAGAGAGACACGATAATGGAGGATTTATTCGCTTAGAATGAAGAGGCTAGTGGAGGAGGGAGTTTCATAATGCTTTCCTCTCCACCTCAGCCGGCTGTGTGTCTCCCTCCATCTCTACGTCCTCCCCCCTCCCCCTCTCTTCCTCCTCCCCCTGCCTGTGCAGGATTGAGCGCATGATGCAGGAGCTTCTTGTGTAACCGGTGAGACGGAGCACAAGGTGTCAGAGGTAGAGAAGGAGACGGTGACCTGCTGGTGATGCAGCCGTACGTCTGTCGGCCCGTCCTCTCCCCCCTCTCCCTCCCCTCCCCCCTCTCCCTCCCCTCCGGCCTCTCTGTGGTGTGATAAGGCCAGCTTTGGGACACATTAGGCGAGGCAGGGCGTTAAGATCAAATGGGATTGTGGAGGATTTCCAGGAACACACGGGGGCTGTGGCTTTGGTGCTGGGAATCCTCTTCGTTTACCCCCCAGAGAGGAAGCAAAGGCACGGAACAATATTCATCAGACCGCAGCGTGCGGCACGACACCTCCGTCCAGACGGAGCAGGGGATAAACAGAGAGAGGTCTCTCTGGTCACATACGAGGCGTAACGGTGAACACAGTAAGCAGTCGGGCGGTCAGCTGCTCGTTTGGCAGCTAGTCTGGAAAAAGCTGTTGCTGTGGCATGAGGTTTTGGTTCTGATGGACTGCAGCATCCTGCCACAGGCGGGACTCAAAAAGTGTGAGTCCAGGGTGGCGCTCAGCTGCGAGTTCCTCTTCCTGTAGCAGGTCAGCAGATGGTCAACCTCCCACCTGCAGGCAGACACCTCCCCGCCACGGATGAGTCCAGTGAGGGAGGTGTCGTCCACGCAGGGATTTCATTTCATTTATTTCATTTAAGGTTTGAAGATCGTTGAAGTTTCCCTCGATTGCAACGATGTCGAGATACACAGAAACACAGAGTTAAAATCCAAAAGAAGTGAAAGTCATTTACACTCTGAGCTGAGGCGGTTTGAGGAGGGATGACATCGCCATCGGCACCGGCTGTGGCGTCGGCACGAAAACAACCCGTTTGTAGAAACGCTCGGACGATGGAATAGCTTCAGAATTTCTGTAACGTTCTGTATCGGCTCTGCGTCGGGG
Source organism: Seriola aureovittata (assembly GCF_021018895.1). NCBI lineage: Eukaryota > Metazoa > Chordata > Actinopteri > Carangiformes > Carangidae > Seriola > Seriola aureovittata. The sequence continues at coordinate 2,653,783 of NC_079367.1, read as the reverse complement.
TCAGAACTCCAGCAACACTTAGTCGTAAACAGAAAAACTTTATTCGACCAACGACGCGTTTCGGGTTGTGGTCATGTGGCTTCAGGCCCCTCTGTTGCTGCCTGTAAACACACAGAGGAAAACGTGTGATTTTGCTTTTCATTAAAACAAGGTCTTGCAACACGCTCCGTATCGGCCAATCAAATGGGTGCACCGGGTCGCTCTCTTCCACTGTCACATGACCGCAGCATCCGCACCGTTTGTCTTATGGTCGTCCTGAGGACAGAGGACGATTGTCACTCCAATGAATCCAGTCTCACAGATTTGCCCCCCCCCCCCCCCAAATCGATGCAACCTGTGCTCTGTTTTAAATTTTAGGTTCTTGTGACATCACAGGATGGTATGTCACGTGATGCTCTACTTGCTACTGCCCTGCAAACACAACCCCCCTCCTCCCTCCACCGCCAAGTCCTGGCTTTTACTAGGTATGGGGTTGGGGTTGGGGTTGGGGTTGGGGGGGGCAGCACTGTATATGAGTGGGTCTGTTTGGTAAATAACACTAAAGTATTTATTTGTGCTGTGTCGCAACTCCAGTAAACAGTGGACAGCACCAGTTTAGATTTGGATTGGACCACTTCCCAGAAGAAAATCTGACGTTGGGGGGGGGGGGGGGGGGGTTCAGATTGATGCGAGGCGAGAGACAGACAGCGAGGAAGGAAGTGAGCAAACTGTGTGTGATTGATAAAGGCCTGTGACCCTTTCACACACAGTCTGTAACACTCAGATGAGGAGGCGTATACACACCCGCTCCACACAGGCGGCAACACACAGGAACCCTGTAATTGAATATCGTGCAGAAAGCAAACATTCCCCTGTAAACATATCATCTGTCACCTCTATAGCTTAATCCATATCCTTTATGCCAAATGGAGAAACACACACACACACACACACACACACACACACACACACACACCCCTGCAGCCTGTCAAACAAACAAATGAGGCTGGAGTCCCTGTGAAAGTCATCACCATGACCATCCCAGCTTCATCATCACGTTAGCCTGCTCCATTACACGGCAATACGATCCGGCCTGAAATCAATTAGCCGGCCATGCTAGCACCGTAAAGCGTACACTCCCCGATCTTTGTTTTGGTTTTGATGGAAAACAATGTCTTGCGCCCAGAAGGGAGTTTTTAGTTGTGCGGGTGCCACGTCCCTGACCAGATGAAAGATGCTTTGTACTGGTTCTGTGATGACTCTGAACGCAGGAAAATTATGATGCTGGCTCTGGCTGATTGTTTATCAGAGTTATAGTTTTTAGAAAAGTATTAAACATTTCAAATAACAGCTTTACAAATGGATTATATTCACACTGCTGATATGGTTCTTAGTATGACATCAGATCATTGACAGACAGAATTAAAAATAAATATCAGGCAGCTATTTAACTATTAAAGCTGCATCAGTGTAAAGGTCTCTGTCCATGTGTCGTTTGATTATAGATCAAGTCTAAGTTCTTTATTAATACTGTGAAAAAAGAAAAAAAACAGCTGTCAGGACTTATGTAACTTTGTGATGTCACAACAAAGCAGTCACCAAGCCCCGCCCACCTGGACCCACCATACAAACCTTGCAGGATTTGGTTTCTCTGAGTGTTTTTAACTGAAATCTGCTTTATTTTTATTGGATCACTCAGAAAACAGTCAGCCAATCAGAAGAGAGGCTCAGAGCCTCCTCTCTTCTGATTGGCTCACCGACCTGTTGTTACTAGAGCTGCAGAGAGAAGCCTGAGAGAGGAGATGTAAAACTATACTGAGATGGTTTTTATATCTTCTGATGGATCAACACTTTAAATAAAACACAGAAGAAGAAACATGGAGCTTTAAATGTAGAACCCTGTAGTTTCTAAGTTCTAGATTCACTAACAAAAACCTTTAAACTGAAATATTTAAGAACACTTTTTGCATGAAGAAAGCTGCACGGCTCTGGAAGCTCAAAACAAGCTTGTTAACCAGTTCCACCAGGACGTCCCATTGTGAGTGAATCACTACAACCTCTCCAAGCTCAGAAATGACCTTTCACACTCAACTGCAATGAAAAAGACCGATAATCAATATGCGTAATTAGGTCACGTATGAGTAAAGGTTCAAACTTTAATGCATAAATATGTGAATTAGTAGGTTTAAAGTGGCCACTCAGAGTGAGCGGGCGGCTCGTCAGGGATTACTTGAGGAATTTCCTTCACCTCTTTGATGCGACGGGTTTGATGGCACAGAGGAGCAGGAGCTGTTACCTTATTGGATCACATGCTGGTTTGGAAATAGCACAAGAGTTAGTGGTTCAGAGGAAGAAAGTTTTACCAAAATCTCATTTATTGAAATGGAATCACTTTGATCTGTTTTTAATCACACGCAGCGTGGTGACTGTTGTCTGTTGGGAGCTGACCCATCCTAACAGCGCTGAGGTCTCTGATTCTGAGAAGCCGGTTCCTGGTGTTACCATGGCGCTGATGTCCAGCAAATGAAAAGCAGCAGCTTCTGGTTCGTTTTTTCTTCTCCACATTAAAATGTCAAACAAAAAAAAAAATGTGTTGTCGAGTTGTGAGAAGCTGACGGTAACGGTGGTGAAGACGACAACTCCCATGATCCCTCGCTGCTTCACGACGTCACCCCGACGCCGTCTTTTGTTATCGTTTATTGAGAAACTGCGTTTAACTTAAAAGGACAAAACTCAACACTCAGCGATTCAAACGTAGAAACCCCTTGAACAAATGTGAGTGTGATTTTCAACCTGGGGTCACGAGCGTGTAAAAGGTCGAGGGAGAGGTTTGCGGCCGTAGGTATTTCTCACTCATAAGGATCATACGTTCGCCACGTAGGTCACACGTACAGGCCGTGCACGGCTGCTCATTTGTCAGCAAACACGCCCTCTCAGGGATCTGCTTAGCGTTAAATATATGAGCTCCCTCTAATCAGTGGCTCCTTCAGCTCGTTATTAATGCCCGCTGGAAACCAGGACCAGGACCAGGACCAGGGGGGAGAGGTCTTTTCCGAGGCGACTGTAATTTCCCTTCTCTTTACACCTCCACACCCTCCTTTCCTGTGACATTCATTAGTGCAGCGTAACCTTCAAAAGACACCCGGAGCCGGAGTGAGCGGCGGCCTGCTGGTGTCGGTACCAAACGCCTGGTCTGTCAAAACAAGCACGTCCATACTGATCAATGTCAGCCGGTTTCTATCGACAGATTGAATTTACTCCCTCAGTACTGTGTGAATGTGCAGCCACTCTGTCCCACACACACACACACACACACACAACACACACACACACAACACACACACACACACACACACACCAAACGTTAAACCTGCAACACATTTTTGAATTTCTTCTTCTGCACAGATTTCGCTGGACGTTCTTTCAAGAAATCACATTTGCTCCGTAACTCTGCAGAAGCAGCTTCTGTCTTAGCTTCCTAACTTCCAAACTGTGCCGTGTCTCCTTTAATGTGCTCAAACAAAACTGTATCGTAACCTTCTGATCTGCTGTATATTGATTACATTTTATTGATTATATTTTGTCGCATGTGAACGACGGAGTTTCGTGGCAGCTGCAGTGTTTTTTATGTGCAAGACTGCACATAAAAAAAATCTGTGCGTCTGTCAAGGTTCATGTGTTGTGTGTGTGTGTGTGTGTGTGTTTGTGCAAGCCCCAAGGAAACACGTGCACACACACACACACACACAGTCCATATGTGTTTACCTGATGTGTGTGCAAACATGATGCCGTGACATCAGCACTCAGGTCTGTGTCATGCAAGCGTATGGCACAAGTATCCTTCTATCACAATATAGTGTAATGAAAGACGTGTAAATATGGAGCGTCTATGTGTATATGTACAACGGCCTTGTTATTGTGAAACCCTCTTTTATTCTTCCACCGTCTTAATCCATTTTAAATACACAAGTATTCACCATTTCTGCTGCTGTTCAATTCAGTTCAGTTTTATTTGTGTAAAATCGAGAGAAACTCGACAGCTTCCGTCGTGAGGAAAAACCTCCAACAGAACCGGACTATGGGCCGGTTTGATTGGTTTATTTTCTCTATAGTTTTCAAGGTTTATATTTTCCATTAAAGAGTTTTAATACAGAGATATCATATCATTTCAGACAGTGGGCCTTCACATGCTGCTTTCCACCAGTCGGTGTTACGAAAGCATCACTGAGATCCAACACTGATGCTGAGGCGATAACGGTCTGGATCGCAGTCAGCTTTCCGTGGGTCAGAGGTCAGGACTCTCCGCACCGTGCCGTGAAAACAGTTTCTTTACGGACCTGTTGGCAGCAGGCCATTATCTGAAATCATCTCGTTATCACTTAACTGGAACTAAGAGGCCGAAACACCACGAAGCGCATAGACGGGCGTCCGCATTCAGTGTGTGTGGATAACGTGCTCTCTCACTCACAAGAGGCTTTCTGTTATAAAATTATAACCTTCAAGCTCAAGCTGAGATAACCCTGATGACATCACTGTGACCTCATCAGCGAAGTGGCCCTGTAATGGACGTGTAGGACAAGAAACAACATCAACATTGTTCCATTCTCAGGCCAATAGTGACTTAAAGATACTGGTGGACGTGGGAAAACTAATCTTTTTTAAAGCTCCATCTTCTCTAAAACAAAAGAAACTAAATCCTGCAAGGTTTGGATGGTGGGTCCAGGTGGGCGGGGCTTGGTGACTGCTTTGTTGTGACATCACAAAGTTCCAGAAGTCCTGACGGCTGGTTTTAAGGCTCAGTTTCTGAATACAGGCTGTGTGCATTTCTCTGTGGACTGAGGCTTTGATACTTTCACAGTATTAATATAGAAGCTAGAGCTGATCTATAATCACACTACACATGGACACAGACCTTTACACTGGAGGAGCTTTAAAGTTGAGGGTTTGAACATGAATATTAAGGTTAGGCACAGGAAGGGAAGGAAACCTTGTGTGTGTGTGTGTGTGTGTGTGTGTGTGTGTGTGTGTGTGTGTGGGTGTGGGTGTGTGGGTGTGTGGGATGACATAGTGCTGAGACAGACACATACACGCCATAGCTTGCTGTTAAAGTGTTAAGCCTGATAGTGAGCCGCTCTCTAATTTGACATGCCTCAAATTAGCTTAGTGGACATTAAGTCTGCATGTGTGTGTGTGTGTGTGTGTGTGTGTGTGTGTGTGTGTTGGACTAGTCAGACTTGTCTACAATTAACTGCGCACAGGTTAATGCGTCTTCATATCAGAATGCCATATGTTTTGGCGTGTGTTCATACACACGTGTGTGAGCGTGCATGTGGCAGTGAGTAAAGTGCCTTGAGGCAGACCCTGGTATTGATGGGGATTACTAACACTTAGCTGACACCACTGAGACTGCAAAGGGAGTAAATGATTTAGAAGCATTGGCCTTAATGTAATGAAAGAAAGGCCCTGCCTGTCAAGAACTCACACACACACACACACACACACACACCTATGGGCGCTAATCCTGTGAGCTTACATCTCCATTAACACTAACCCTGCACCACAAACCTACTCCACAAGATAGCTAGCACTCTCAGTGTTTCCCCGAGGATATCAGAGACACTCTTTTTCACTCTGTGTCTCTGACACACACACACACACACACTCACACACACACACACACACACACACGTCTGTGACTACACTGTGAACCCATACTGACATCCCCTCAGGCTGTGTGTGAGTTTGTGTGTGTGTGTGTGTGTGTGTGTGTGATGTGAAAGTCTATTAAAAGTGTGTTTTTGTGAACTTATCCATATAACGTGAATAGTTCCTTTGTGTATGAATGGATGTACTCTGCCTTGACAACATGCTGAATTATACGCACAATATAGTGCCAGGCTGATGTGTAGCGCTCACATTGAACCTCCAAGGCCACCTGACTCTGACATGATGGATGGCTCCTTCCACAGCAGCTGGAAAACAGTTCACATCCAACCCCGTCGTCCAACTCACAGCCGCACCAACACTGAGATATTTAGATAATGCAATGTTTACATCTGTGTTTGTTTGGTACCGGTTTCCTCATCGCTCGCCATGACACCGCCACCACGCTGGAAATCAGCTGGAGGTTAGAGGTTAGAATACGCCCTTTAGGCAGCACTAGCCCGGGATGGGCCAGGGCTAGCTGCTTAGCATGCTAACTTCAGTAGCTAGAAGAAAACAAGTGAAAACAAAAAAGAAGTTTCAATGCTGAACTCACAACGTTTCTATAGACTGGGAATGCTAACGTTAGCTATGTAGCGATAGCAAAAAGGTACACATAGCATCTGTAAAGCACAGTAGTTGGATGTAAAAACATATTTCGTGGAGTCGGGGCCTCGCAGCATCTTTAAAAACCAAACCTCCTGAACACAACAATGAGCCGGAGGTTTAGAAAACGTGTCGAGAACACTTGCGTCTTGTTGTTGAAATTGCAGTTGTTTCCAGCCTGTCGTTATTTTACCTTTGCCCAGTATAACGTCTCTACAAAATGCAGAGCACAGAGTCTGACCGTCCTGAGAGCGTCACAGAGAGAGAACCTGTTGTGTTGGATCACGTTAGATCTTCTAGGCGTCTCTACTAGACTGGAAGCTCGGTGCAGTTCCCACATGAAACCCCTGCACCGCCTGATTTACGATCTGTTTGTCAGTAACAGACTGTTCCTGTGTTCCCAGTGCCTGACACCACTTGAGTACACACTCTCTGACACACACACATGCACCATTACATATTACACAGCACCCATCATAAAGGAATTAGCTTGATCAGCCCCGCCGCACTAAAGCCTAATTGAATTAGCGCTAACCAGGCGTTAGCGTCTCGGCTGCACAGGTAACCGAGAAACAGTGGCATGAGCCCTCGGAACATTTTACCTTCACCTGCGTGCGTGTGTGTGTGTGTGTGTGTGTGTGTGTGTGTGTGTGTGTGTTACACTTTTATGCTAAGTGAGGAAATCAGCGTCTGTTTTTTAAGGAACCCAAAACAGTTGGAAACGTATTTAGATCTGACAACAATGTGTCATCAGAGCAGTTTGATATGAAGTTAGAACCTTGACATTAAAGCAAGTGTTGGTAAAGTGAAGCAGTGACTCAGCAGGTGATGTTAGTCTGTCAGGTGTTGCTCACCTGGGCTGCAACTTCTACTGACCTCTACAAGTTGCCAAAACAAACCAATGGAATCTAAAGATAAAGCTTTTTAGGCATCAGGTTTTTACTTTTCTCCACTTCACAACAACAACACTTCCTGTCTCTAAGTCACATGTCACTAAACTAACCAATCAGCAGTTAGAAGGACTTAGACTGAGTGTAAATAAGAGGAAAACCAATGAGATGGATTCAGGAGATTATTATAACAGTTTTTTAAAGATGCACATGTAAAAATTTAAACTTGTAAATACGTAATTAACAACTGTATAAACACTGTGCATATATTTTTACTAAATTAACTCATATAAACAGACAACAATTGACATTTAAACCTTAGAAAAGTAAAGCGCTGTATGTGCGTCAGCGAGGGCGATTGTGATGTGCATGTGTGATGTCATGTCCAACTGTGCCATCCTAAGCCCCTGCTGTAAAGGTATACACACACACACACACACACACACACACACATCCCGCTGCAGTGTGATTAAATCTTTAAGGAAAGTAGCGCTGGCTGCAGGGATAAGTAGGGCCAGTATGTGGGGGCTAACAGCTGGGTGGAGAGTGGCTTTTAATCCAGCTGGGTTTTAACATGATGGAGGGAAAAACAACAATCCAGGGTGTGTGTTTTGAATCCTCCTCCTCCTCCTGCCAACAGCACGTCCTCACATTTCCAGAGGTTTACAGACAGAAATTAGAATAAAAGGGGAAGTCAGTGAGCAGCACCTACAGTGGGCCGACAGGGTCGATCCAAGTCGGTGATTGTGACGTGTTCAGATGTTTGATGAGATTACACTAAAGTAAGAACGCTCAGTTTCTGCCTTTAGCTGTAGTCATGCAGTTATTTCTTCTACTGTAACTGTTGGGCAGTGAAGGCAGCAGCAGTGTGTGTGCACGATGTGTTCAGGCGCAGTGTTCAGTGTAGGTCACCCTCGTGTTTATAGCACGTACAGTGTATAAGACAAGTGAAACAGCCTGTGTGCGGACAAAAACACTTCCTGTGGAGAAAAACCTTTAGAATAAGAATATTTTAAAATTACCGTGAGAAATATTGGTGTCAGATATTTGAAAATGCGTTTTATAAAACCTGTTAAAATTGTTAATAAGGAAACAAAGTGTAACTTCGGAAGAAACAGACTTGATTTGTGCATCACCTAGAGAGGACTGTGGACTTTATCCCTGATCATATATATAGATATAATCGATTGATCACAGCGGCCAAGGACTCTTTGTGTCTCTAATTGTATGAAGATAGAGTTTTAATTACTAGTATATATATATTTTCATACAGTTTGGGACAAATAGAGTAAGAAAGCTGACAGTGAGATACAGTGAAATAGATTGAACTCTTGTTATATATCAGGTGCATACAAACCAATAACAGTGTATCTTTATACTGTAACATCAGCCCGATGACTGCAGATATTATGACTGTTTTCCAGGTGCTGTAAATACAGTTTCAGAAGCTTTAAATTCATATACATTTAAAATCCTCTTGTACAATGGCAGAGCAGCAACAGAGCAAATGTGCAAATTGTTTTTGACGTTAAAATCAGGTTTAAACTCTGATCACTGATCGGTGGTTCAGGTCTAAAACAATCAGTATCGGCCCTCAAATACCCATATTGGTTGAAGGCTGCTCTGATAAACATAAAGCTCTTCCTAACCTCCTGCCAAGCTCTTATCATCCAGAAAAGCCACTGCAGTCAAAACCTTTGATCTGCCGGGCTTACTGGCTATCAGGGAGCAGACTACTGTGTGTGTGTGTGTTGTGTGTGTGTGTGTGTGTGTGTGTGTGTGTACATGTACCCTGAGGCCTGGCCAATGTCAGCTCTGCTGCAGGCCACTGACAGGTGCTAATGCTGGGGCGAGAGGCTGCACGGGCCTCCATGCTCCCTACTGTGATAACACTGACCGGCTTCCAGAAGCACACACACACACACACACACACACACCACACACACACACACACACACACACAATGGCTGAGCTTCCTGATAACTTTGCTGCACTTCAGAAGCATTGTGCATGTGTGTGTGTGTGTGTGTGTGTGTGTGTGTGTGTGTGTGTGTGTGTTGGATTGATTTTTCAAAGGATTCCCCTTTAGTGCCAGCAGGCCTGCCATCAAAGCCAGCCATGAGAGCCTGGTGGGTGTTTTCGTGTGTGTGTGTGTGTGTGTGTGTGTGTGTGTGTTGTGTGTGTGTGTGTGTGTGTTGTGTGTGTGTGTCGGACAACACTGACACACACACTTGCCTTCGAGGTGATATGATGTTTTTATGTCCTGCATGGTAGATGTGTGTGTATGTGCTGAATTTGATTGTGAAGGCCGACCTGGACACGGCGGCTCAGCGTGGCTCGTTGCTGATAAAGGTTCGACCTGCTGAAACCTCCGGCTGACCGTGGGGCAGAGGTTTTACATGTCCACCTTAAATCAACCTGTTCAGAGCTGCTCACGCAGGTCTGAGTGTCGTGGCTCGATCTGGAGGATTTAAGCATCATTTGCTGCAGCACCTTGAGTTTAACTTAACAAACTGCAGCGCTGTGTCCATCTGTGTGTCCATCCATGTTTCCTGCACTGGAGGTCCAGCACATAGACAGAGATATAAACACAGAGACAGAAGCTGGTGTTTCCAGGAGGAGAGGATCTCCTCCGTCCTTATCTTCACTCTGTCCTTTGATTTCATCGTGTCTGGGGTTTTGCTAAAACTGACAAGACCTCTAGAGACATATTCCTGTGCTCCCAGATAGAGAGAGAGAGAGAGAGAAGAGGAAGAAGAAGAGATAGAAACGCTGCAGACGAAGCAGGAGTCCAGTATCTGAGCTTCCAGATTTGTTCTGCAAACTAACTGATTCCAAAAAGTGAGCAGAAGTATAAAATGCTTGGAGGTTAGAAGCTACAGGAGCAAAGCTTCTTTGCAGCTGCTGAAAGAAAACAACAATATACACAAAACAATAAAACACACTGTAAAAAACACCAAACACCATAAAAACACACAACACTTTACAAATGCTGAAGCTCATGAGCTGTTTCCTGTCTGTCACACACTTCCTGTGTGTTAACGAGGAGGAAGCTGCTGATATGCAGAACTGATGATGATGATGATGATGGTGATGATGATAAGGTGTGTGGTCATGTGGTTTGTATTGTTGTTGTTTCGTTTTTTTGACGTGCTGAGTCACAGGAGCACGTCACCTTCATCATCTTCCTCCTCCTCCTCCTCCTCAGCCTTTATCACCTCTCAGTGCTGCAGGCACAGTGACTGAGTCAAATGAACACACTAATAGAATAAACCAGTTGTTTTAGTGTCTGCATGCCTGCCTGCCTGGCTTATCACACACACACACACACACACACACACACACACACACACACACACACACACACAACACACACACAGAGAGAGAGAGGCAGGTTGCAGACTCTCTGGCTCCACAGCACAAGATCTCCCTGATTGCAGAAATTATGGCAGACAGAGGAGAAGAGATTAAGATGCAGCGTAGGTCTGTGTGGATTTGGTTTGACAGGCATGAAGATTGTGTTGTGCTTACAAGTTGTTTGTTAGGTGTGTGTGTGTGTGTGTGTGTGTGTGTGTGTGTGTGTGTGTGAGACTCTTAAAGCAGCTGATCTGCTGGACTCCAGTGGAACCAGTGTGGAGTAAATTCATTTGTTTTGTGCAGGGGAGAGAAATGTTCGTCTGACGTGTGTTTAACATTGTAAAAGACAGAGAGTCGATTGTTTGATTACCAGCTGTGATTTGAAAAATCTACTTTTTTTAATTAAACAACTAATAACACAGACTCAGCAGAAGTCAGACTGTAGTGAAAGACAACCCACTTAAAGCCACTTTCATGCAAAGAGAAATAGAAAAGTTCTGTGACAGCGGCTACAGACGTATTACAGGCTTTTGTAGCAGGATATGGGCCGTGTATAATATAATAATGTTGTATTTTATGTTTCAGGCATAGGTGATGCAAAACTGAAAACAAAACAACTTATGAAACATATCACATGTGGCAGGAAACCTGATTATGTAGAAGCATATCCTGCAAATGGACCTGCTCTAACTTGAGTATTTGAGCTGTTAAATGTCTTATGGCTCGTTGTGTGTATTTTCATTTGTCTGTGTTTTCCTCTGCATGTGTTGGACACACATGATAGACACAGTGTTGAGTTTAGTCTTTCCTGCATCAGGTTTTCCTGTTGTAGGTTTTTACTTTCCTGTCTGAGATTGCTGTTCATTACCTGTGTTAGACGTGTACAGTATGTTTGATAATGATCCCTTTAATACAGTTAAAGTCTGATCTAATATTATAATATGATCTATATCTACTTTATACTGTCTCTTAAAAAAGGACGTTTCTGTTTCTACGAAATGTCCAAACTGCAACTGGATCACATTTTCTGTGAAGATAATGAGGAAGTTTCAAACGCACTGATAACAAACTGTTGACAGACAACAGCTCGACATCCACTCGTCCTTCTGAGAGATCCAGGTTTCATTCACAGTGACTTCACACCGCTGGTGCATGTAGTGATCTGTTGGGTGTTCTGTGTTTGTGTCTGCAGGGCCGTTCGATGGGCGCGGCGTGACGCTGCTGGAGGTGTGCGGCAGCTGGCCGGAGAGCTTCGGCGTGCCGCGGCACAACATCGGGTCGGCGGACGCCAGCGACGAAGGCCTGCGGGAGAGACTGGCCGACGCCATGTCCGAGTCCCCGTCCAGGGACATAGTGGGATCCGCCACAGGTCAGTGGAGGCCGGACGACACACAATCACACTCACCTGCTTAAACACATGGACACGTGTCCACAAACATGCCACCGCTGGTTCTTCCATCCCACATTTAAATCATTTAAATCAAATAGAAACATGGAAATTTGAAAAAGGAAGAAAAGGTCTTTTTGTTGTTGAGTCTTTACACTTTGTTCTTGGTTCATTTTCACTCTCATCTCGTCAACAAAATGATTTTGGCACATTTTTGTTGTTCAGGATCTTGTGTCCGCTCTCGGACACAATGAACGCTGGAAGTCCGGACGTATTGACAGAAGAGAGGACAGAGGGTGTGATGATGATGATGATGATGATGATGATGATGATGATGAGAACTTGAAGATAGGGTCTCTCTGTATGTGGCTATGTTATAAACATAAAGTGAATAGAAATAGTTTCCTGTTGGAGATGTTGCAGGTCAGACAATCCGTGCACTAAGTCAGAGCAAACGTTTCGCTCTCATTGAATCTTGGTCGAATAAATCCAGTGAGTGAATAAATAAAAGTTACTTAAACGACAGTGATCCATGTTTTAATGTCACCTGCTGTCAGTGTGTTCAGGTGAGACAGGGTTCTTTATTTATTTGAAGGTAAATCTGTGTAATATTTTCTAAAGATGCTTCTTGCACCTGATGATGTTGATTCTACGTGTCACATGTTCTCGTGTGTCCTGATGCTTCACTGGAGATTTAATCCACTGTTTGTTTTTAGCTAATTCGTCATAAATCTCATTATAAGTATCATTTTAGGCAGCTTGACTTCCTCACTGCATTACCCAGCAGCCATTGCTGCCAGATCATGGTCCAATGATGGATTAGGTCACCACTAGTAGGGGGTGTGTGTGTGTGTGTGTGTGTGTGTGTGTGTGTTTGTGCGTGTGCTCGGATTTGGCATATCTGCACACACCTTGCTTTACTTCGAGGTTTCCTGCCTGTGTGTGTCTGTGTGTGTGTGTGTGTGTGTGTGTGTGTGTGTGTGTGTGTGTGTGTGTGTGTGTGTGTGTGTGTGTGTGTGTGTGTGTGTGTGTGTGTGCAGCAGACATGCCGTTGGCCCTGACAGTCCGAATGGTTAACTCATTTAGGAAGCGCCAGTGCTTTCTCTTTCTCCCCCCCCCCCCCCTAAGTGAACAAGAGTTCCTTTGATTTAAATGTGTGTGTGTGTGTGGCGGGGGGGGGGGGGGGGGGGGTCGGTTAGGGTGGGGGTGGGGGGGGGGGGTGTTGGGGTAGGGTAGTGGGGGGCTCACAAGGCCTTAATGGATTTAGCATCGACAACACTGCCCCCCCCTCCACAACCCTCCACAGCCATATCCAGCCCAGTAGCCCTCCCCCCTCCCTCCCCCCTCCACCTCCCGTTAGGATTTAACCTCATTTGTAGCTCTCTCTCTCTTTCTTCTCATCACCCCCCCCCCCCCCCCCACCCACCACACTCCCCCCACCCCGTGTTTCTTCATTAGATTAGATGTTGGAGTCTCCCGGACACTAGCAGTCAGTCTCCTCTTGTTCTTGTTCCCTCCATCATCTCGCATCTTGACCCCCATCGCACCCCCCCCTCCTCCCCCCACTCCACCCTCCACCCCTAATGCAACACAAAATTCATTACTGATCACATTACATCAAAATACACCCATGATACACACAAACACACACTCTCTCCCTCTCTCTCTCTCCTGCGCCCTGAGCTGTGCTGAAGACATCATCCACAGGGAATGTGATGGACTTGCTGCTTCCATCCGTTGGGAGACAGAGACGCCTCAGTCTCCGAGGGTAATCTAATAGCGCCGCACTTCGCTCTAACATATAGGAAGTGATCCTCTGCGCTGCGACGTGGACGGTCGGGACCTGGTTCTCCTGAGTGCCATGGATCATTCTAATCAAACGCACCGTTGATATGGAAACTGCTCACAGTGTGTTTCATAGATTATCGACAATAACTAAAAAAAAAAACCTGGACTGTGTTGGTGAGACTTTCAAATATGCTAATTAGCATATTAGCACACCTGTTCATCTCCGGAGGACAGAACTCTCAGGAAACAGCAGAACTTCTTCAGGCCGACGTGTTTCAGACTGTGGCCTTCGTCAGGGTCATCATCACAAAACACATCACAAGTCAAGTTGCCTTCTACAAAGATGGCTTTGTCACATGGTCATGTGGCTTTAGGCCAAGTGTCGTCTCAGGCTTGTGCAGAATGTCCAATACACGACAAGTAACGTTTAAATTTAAAGAAATTTTATAAAGTGCTAAACGTGTGACAACATAAAAACTACATCATGCAAAAGCATTCATTAAAATAAATACAGATAAAGATAAAATATAAAGATAAAATATCAAATATGACCTTATACTATGATATATAAATGAAAAATATAAAGGTCACATCATTTTATTTAACAGAGCTTCTACGTCAGTGATGCGATGAACGTGATGTTTCACCTACATGTATTTTACCACATGGATTATTTCATATGATCCACATCTTTTGTTTTACAGGTAATAAAGTTGTTAATAGTTTTTCCATTGATCTAAGATTTGGTCTGATCTAAACTTGCCATAATAAGACTCCATATGTGATGAAGCACCACCCGTCTTCAGCCCCAGACTTCAGGCCACAGATGAATAAGTGCAGCACACAGGAATGTGGAGCACCAGGCATTTCATTCATTTTTCTTTTTTTCTTTTCATTGTGGTTCTTCAACACAAGGATTACCAGTAATGTTAAAAACGTTTCCTTGGCCCCGACTCACAAAGATCTGATTTCCTCTGACTTTCTATTGGAACAAGGCGACAGTTGACATGTCGTCCCATCCACGTATGATCCACGTATGATCCACGTATGATCCACGTATGATCCACGTATGATCCACGTATGATCCACGTATGATCCACGTATGATCCACTGCCTCCTGGGTTCAAGTGCCAGATCCAGTTTGTTTGTGGCATTCAATTTATTATTTATAGTAGCTGGGATTTCCATGTTGATATATGTGCACTCAAAGTGTTTCCGTTGTGAGTTGAGCTGTATAGCTCTGTGAATGTGTGTGTGTGTGTGTGTGTGTGTGTGTGTGTGTGTGTGTGTGTGTGTGTGTGTGTGTGTGTGTGTGTGTGTGTGTGTGTGTGTGTTGGCGTGAGGCTGAGATGGGCAGAGGCAGATGGTATCTTGCTCAGTGGCTCCATTTGCCAGGAGCCGTGGCCCCTGAGCTCAGACACACACAGCACAGTGGAGCTGCTAATATAGACCTTCAGATTACACACACACACCACACACACACACACACACACACACACACACACTCTTAACTAACCTATACACACATTTACCTCATCTGTTTCTGCAGAGAGATGATCTCATGAGAAACTGTGTGATACAGCAACAGGCGTACTGTCAACACTGGATACTGGAGGGAAACTGCTAACTCTGCACATAACTTTATTTATATGAGTTCATAACTTTATTTATATAAAACTCTAAACTACTAGACAATGTGAAGAATAGGCTCAAGCAATATCTGAAAATCACAATACAGTCCCAAACATCACGATACACAATATTATCATATCGATTGTTATGTATTTTTTTTTATTATGATATAATTTATTATTAATAATAATGATAATAATAATATATAACTATATTATTTTATGTTTCAGGTATTTTTTTCACAATATATAATTCAATTATTTTATTTTATGTTTCAGGGATTTTTTTTAATCATATATAATTATATTGTATTTTATGTTTTAGGTGTTTTTTTTATAGTATATACTTATGTTACAGTTAACCGTTAAAGTTACAGTTAAAGTTTTTTAAAATATAAAAATCAAATTTGAAAAATATTGCATAATATGTCGATATCATGGAATATCGGCCCGGGCATGATCTAGTGACATCTGTGATTTAGAACACAATTTAACTTATGACCATAACCACATTGCCTCAGAGCATGCTGGGAAGCCCCCCCCCCCCCCCCCCCCCCAAACACACTACACTGTTTCCATCCAACTGTTGAGTGAATTTTCTGCAAACTGTCTGTTAGTTTTATACACAGCTAGTTTCAGCTGAGTCTTTGTCATTGTTTATCCTTCCCGCTGCTGCTATTTATCACAGTTTTCTTCTTCTTCTTCTTCTTTTTTTTTTCATCCACATAAACAATTTGTCAACAAGTTGATGTGGACGGAAACACAACAACAAACAACACATTTTTCCCTCCCTGTGTGTCTCCTCACACACTCAGAGGATCTCAGAGCTGGAATGCTCGCTGATGTAACAAATCACTGTCTATCTGACATTCTCCTCCAGCACACACACACACACACACACACACACACACACACACACACACACACACACACACACACACACACACACACACACACACACACACACACACTCTCGCAGATTCACAGGGAAAACAAAGCCTCCAGTCAGGGTAATGGGGCTCTCACGCTAAGGCCGAGACCCAGCGTCGCCAGCTCGGAGGGCAGGTGACACTCACAGAGAAAGATGGACGGATGGACAGAGGGAGAGCGGGAGAACAGAGGAGAGAGAGAGAGAGAGAGAGTCACTGACGACTAAAACACACTGGGGCTGAAATTAGATTTGCCTCCAATGATATAATGCTGCTAACTGGATTTGGCTTATTGGTGCCTGCCCAACATAAATTCCATTGAAGCCATATGGAGAGTGGACGAGTGCTCGACACGACCTGGTGTGTCTCAGCTGAGAGCGGCTCCGGCTCGGGGACAATGACGCTTTTTATGTCCGTTTTACTCGCATCATGTCATTTCACAATATACATACATATACATATATAATATCTTTGGTGCTGAGCGGTTGTTGCCCCGCTGTCACTCATCAGAGGAGTCGCCAGAGTTTACAGCAGGAAGTGTGAAGCAGGCGGAGTCACTCTGGTGTCGAGTTAATCAGCGACGGTGAACAGATGAATGAAGATCTGTCTCTGATTCATATTATTTCCACTTCCGCTCTCTTTTTCCGTATCGCAAAAGTCCTGTTGGGGTTCATAATGCGTGGCGGTGGTACAGGCCGATACCTGGTGGCTCCTGGTGGTTTAAGAGCCGTAAACCTGCAGTGGGCCACGAAGCGTTTGTTAACGAGTCTCAGAGAAACTGTTTGATCCATCAAAGAAAGATCAATGAAATTCTGTGTGAAGCTTCTAGTTTGGTTGAACTAACTGAGGCGAGGTAGCCGGGCCGTCAGCTGCTCCATCTTGCTGTTGCTATGGGAGATTGTTGTTCTAAATATTACTGCTGTGGAGTTCTTTCAGATTTTTAATGGTTCAAACTCCACAAATGAATTTAAAATCTTCACAGACGAAGCAGAAACGTCTCTGTCCATCAGTCATTCAGTTATTCAGTGATTTTTAAAATACTGTGTCTGATCGTTGAATTTAAACCTTAAACCATAAAGTTTAACTTTAAATGAAGCCGATCGGATGAAGAGGAACCGTTTCTCTCAGGTTTAACTAAACAGGACTGTAGTTAAAGGTTGTTAAAATTGGACCTTTTTCTTCTTCCATCTATTCTTTGATTTTCTTGGTTCTTTTGTGGCTTAAACTGAAAATATCTTAATCATTTAGATCACGTGTTTATCTTTGAATCTTCAGAGATCACTTCCTGTGTGCCTGAGATCTTCACCGTTATCGTCCTGACGTGAGTCTTAAGTCGTCGATATCACGACTCACTGCGTCATCACAGTCAAACTGGATCACTGAAGGTTTAGTCTAAAAGTCTCAGTGCTCTGTTTGTATTTCATGATACTGTGCTGCAGTGTGTGTGTGTGTGTGTGTGTGTGTGTTGGGTTTAGTTTTGCTGATTGATGAGGTGGGGGCGCAGAGGACCACCCACACCCAGCAGGTCATAACCACGTCTTGTTTGTTGGATCCCAGCTCAAAGAAACTGCGAGTAATAACGATAATAATAATAATAATAATAAGAGCGGCACAGAACTCAGCTGCTTCTCTCAACACCTGACTCAACACTAATATTTAGGGCGGTCTTATCAGCACCGCAGAGCTGAGACTGTTTCCTGTGTGGATGCATGTGTTGCTTTTATTCATTCCAGCAGTTTCATACGTGTGTGTGTGTGTGTGTGTGTGTGTGTGTGTGTGTAGGG
Organism: Seriola aureovittata; assembly: GCF_021018895.1. NCBI lineage: Eukaryota > Metazoa > Chordata > Actinopteri > Carangiformes > Carangidae > Seriola > Seriola aureovittata. The sequence continues at coordinate 2,635,729 of NC_079367.1, read as the reverse complement.
GTTTCTATTACTCTGAATGCAAACATTTTATAATAACTACCTATTACATGTGTGTGTGTGTGATTATTTCTGAGTGTGCAGGCGGTGGTCCGACTCCAAACAGGCATCCTGACTCAGTAATTGGTCATTTGCTGTTGGAGCTGGACTGTGGGCTTCTGGCCCGGTGACACACTGTATGTATGCTTTGGTAGAGTTCCACTTTACTTCTGATGTTATCACGTCAGAGAAAACATTAGCTCTGTGGCCATATGCTGCTCCGAGCGTGTGTGTGTGTGTGTGTTTGTGTGTGTGCGTGCGTGTGTGTGTGTGTGCAAAATATATGAAAGATAAAGAAAGTTTGACATAGGAAATATCTGTTGAGGTAATTTCTCAGCGTAGATTGAGGGTTTCCTCTCTGACACTGAACCATGTGTGTGTGTGCGTGCACGTGTGTGTGTGCACATGTGTGTGTGTATCTGCAAACACATGCTGGTTTTAGCACTTGGCCTCAAACTCTCTTAAAGAAACGGCGCAGCGTTACTTATCTCCCTCACTCCATTTACTAATCAATATTACACTGGACAGCATTGCGCTTTAATAGCCTCCTATTTTTTCATTTGGACCTAGTGTTCCTTTCCCGTTTGATGAATGTGCTCTGTATATTACAATAACCTATCAAATGTAATGCTTTATTGTTTTAATGCCACTGGCAAACTGCTAAGAGCCTGTAATCTGCAGCGTGCATCTGAGCGGCGTTGGGCTCCTGACTGGAAAAATGCAATACATCACTCATTACTGTTACTCATTTGCAAAGCAGCAGAATTGCCTCAGTTATTAGTCCCTGTGGGCAGTAATTGGTTCATCTACTCATTATTTTTCATTATTTTAAATTTTTTTACTGTCCAGATTTTGGGCTTGTCTTTCAGAACAGCTTCTCTCCAGCGTCCTGAGCAGACTGTTGCCATGGAAACGTCACGCTGTTCAGGTGTTTGTGACTCTGTCTTCTGTTTAAAGCAGAGTGTTATTGTGCTGTTGTAAAGCACATGTGATACACACAGAACATGTGATACACACACAGAACATGTGATACACACAGAACATGTGATACAAACACAGAACATGTGATACAAACACAGAACATGTGATACACACACAGAACATGTGATACACACACAGAACATGTGATACAAACACAGAACATGTGATACACACAGAACATGTGATACAAACACAGAACATGTGATACAAACACAGAACATGTGATACAAACACAGAACATGTGATACACACACAGAACATGTGATATACACACAGAACATGTGATACAAACACAGAACATGTGATACACACACAGAACATGTGATATACACACAGAACATGTGATACAAACACAGAACATGTGATATACACACAGAACATGTGATACACACACAGAACATGTGATACACACACATTTGTACCTTTGTTCAGAGAGGCAGCCATTTTGTTTTCAGGGTTGTCCGTACGTCCGTCTCAGTGACACCTTGATGGAACTTCTTCTAATTTGGCACAAACATTCACTAGGACTCAGGGATGAACTGATCAGACTTTGGTGGTCAAAGGTCAAAGGTCAAGGTCGTGGTGACCTCACAAAACGTGGTTCATTCGCTTCTCACATAACATTGACTGGGATGGTAAATGGACTTGCACTTATCCAGTGTGTTTCTAGTCTTACTGACCACTCAGAGCGCTTTACAATACCTGCCACATTCACCCAGTCACACATTCACCCAGTCACACATTCACCCAGTCACACACTGATGAAACAGCCGTCAGGGGTTAAAGTGGGGTTCAGTGGGATGAACTGTTTAGATGTTGGTGGATCCCACTCGTCCTGCTCCTACGCTCCTGCCTCATTGAACAGATGTGCGAAGAGTTCTTACGTTTTATTCTAGGACATAAAATACTTCAGTAAAGGTTTCAAGAACAACAAAACGTGTCAGTGTCATAAACTTTTCTCTTATTTTCTGTAGAAATCCAAAAGACAATGTGATAATCTGATTATCTATGATGACGCTAACTAACAGCAGACTGCGTTATTGTCCATCGCCGCACGGGTCAGTCTGGAGTATCTCGGTTATAACGGCGAAAACCTGAGCATTTTAAATTCTTAATTTCATGGAACACACACTTAAAACACAGACTTTATGTTGGCAACAGCTTTAATTGAAAGTAACATCAGTCTACAGGCGGGAAAAAAACAAAACAAAGACTAACAGTCTTCCAGCTTTGACTATTAATTTAAACCAGTGTTGACACCACGATGTCAGAGCGATGTGTTTATCCGAAAGTAATGTTCCCCCTCCGGCCAATCAAGATCAAAGACACACACTGTGTCTCCACGGTAACAGCTGAAAGGAAGAAGTTAACACCTTCACCTTAAGAGATGGAGTTGAGAATAATTGCTGGAACGCACTGAGCAGAATTAGACTAACGAGTACAGAGTGTATATCTTACACTGAGCTGAGACGTATCTCACAGCAACATGGTGTCGGTGTCCTCCTCCTGTCACTCGGCAGTAAAGCAGCTGATCTGTGTCTCGGAGCCCGGAGCCATGTAAACAATCTGCACAGCAAAAAAACATGTTGTATTTCTCTATTATATAAAAATGAATAGCCTCTTTAACTTTTTGCTATTATATAAATCATTCCATAGAAAACCTCATTAATTGGTCCATTAAGGAAACATGGAAACTAGACTGCACGCCTGTTCAGACAGCTGTGTGATTTAATGGTCGTACAATACATCCTGTATTTGAATTGGCCGCATATTCTATTCACACAAAGCCGCACTATTATCCTGCCGACCGACTGGTTTCTGTGCTATTCAGCCTTGTTTTAGTACACTGATACCTATCACAAGAGCAACAAGCACACAGGGACGGGTGGGGGGTGGGGGGGGGGGGGGGGGGGGGGGGTACAGGCTTGGAGGTCCTTCTTTTCCTATCAATCAGTGCAGACGTCTGCTGGCTTCAGTTCATGAGCGCCCGAGCCTTTAGTATAAACTTGAGCCGCAGCGTCAGACCGGCCGACTCTCTCATATACACTGACGAGAAAAACACTGACAGTCGTCATGGCAACAACGCCGGCACTGAGATAATGTAGATGAGGTGGAGCGTCGTTGGTGTGTAGCTTCAGCACATGGCAGCTATTGTTCCACTTCATGGCGTTAACAATCTTATAGTGTTATTTTATCTTTTAATCTGTAATAATAATAACAATAAGAATTATGATAATAATAATAACAATAAAAATGATAATAAAAATAATAACAATAATATTGATAATAATAATAATAATAACATTAAAATTTTGCAATGTTATTAAGATATTTAAAAAAAGCATTGAGAGCATTAATTCAGTCAGAACATCAAATTTATTACAGACGTCTTTATTTCTTCTTCTGATTTTGGATCTTAACAAGGAAAAAAAATCACTTGTAATTCATCTGTGATCTGTGACACCTGGTGAAGGTACATCATAAGCTTTCAGTCACAGATCCACCTGTGAATTATTCCTGCTGATGGAACTGAGCAGCAAACAGCCACAGCAGCTGCGACCAGAACAACTTGTTTCACTGCATTCACTTCTCCGCTGTTCCACCTGTATGACTGTCGTCCCGCTCGGGTTGTTTATACGGGCTGCGTAGTGACGCCACAGCTCGTGACCGACCACGTGTCTGTGATGATTAGAAAGTGTCTTGAAACTATTTGATAAAGACTTTTGATTGACCTTTGACCTTTAACCACCAAAATCTAATCATTTCATCCTTGAGTCCCGACAAACGTTTTGTGTAAAAGGGATTTTCTTGTGGAGTTCTGGAGATATCGCGTTCACAAGGCCAAAATTGTTGTGTTGTGAGGTCACTGTGACCTTGACCTTTGACCTTTAGCCACCAAAATCTAATCAGTTCATCCTTGAGTCCAGGTGAACATCTATACCCAATTTGAAGAAGTTCCATCAAGGCGTTACGGAGATATCGCGTTCATGAAGCCCAAACCGTGTTTTGTGAGGTCACTGCGACCTTGACCTTTGACCTTTGACCACCAAATTCTAATCAGTTCATCCTCGAGTCCAGGTGAATGTTTGTGCCAAATTAGAAGAAGTTCCATCAAGGCGTTACATAGATATCAACGACCTGAAAACAATATGGCTGCCGCTGTGACTGTCGCCGCTGTCGAGGAATAAAAAGTGCCGGTGGAAGTTTGTCAGTCTCCTAAAGGGGGTCAGCTGGGTTCACATCGGGCGACTGTGAAGGTCGTAGGTCATCACTGAGTCATGGATTATGTGTCTCATTTATTCCATCCTGACATAAATGTTTACATGAGGTGTGATGTGTTTTGGGTCGTACCCCTCCCTCACAGACGCACGGGGGTTTACACGAGCAGGTCGCTCACGCAGCGACCGGTCGGCGTGGACGAACAGAGAGAGAAACTCAGAAAGCTGAATGTGTCCGCTCTCCGCTTCCTCCAGTGAACTCATTCTATCGGTTTTCAACACACCCGTCTGATTCCAAGTCCTCGCAGTCGGTCCGGAGAGCGAGCTGGATAAATAATGAATCAGGCGATCCTCCCAACCATCAGCGCCGCTCTTTCAGCGTCCAGCATTTCAATTGGCGTGAATGTGGCCCGTCTCTAGCTGACGGCTTTCTCGCAGCTCTCGTGTATGTACAGCTGTACGTATATTGTACGCGGCGTAATCGTGACGATGAGCTCAGTAGCCGGCCTAATGCACAGACTGAAGCGTTGGCACAATGGACCACACACACACACGCACGCACTCACACACACACACACACACCACACACACACACACACACACACACACACCCTTCGGATACTCGACTATCTCAAAACTATTAGTTAATCATTTTGTGAGATGCCCAGAGGGCCGTGTTGTCCCCTCGCCTCCACCAAAGAGGGAGAAGAAAGCGTGAGAGAGCGAGAGAGAGAGAGAGGGAGCAAATGAGTGCACTCTCTACCCTGAAAGCTACTCAGCGCTGCCGTGACAGACAGAGAGAACAAACGCAGGGAGAGAGAGAGGGAGAGAGAGAGGGAGAGAGGGAGGGAAGAAGACATCAGGGACTGAGTGAAAGAACAGAAAAGGGAACGTGAGACTGGCTGAGGCCGGAGAGTATGGTGCTGCGGCGCTGAGAGAGGAGCCGGCGAGCGAGGAAGCAGAGTGTGGTCATTATATCTGCCCTTCATCCCATCCCCCACCTCTCCTCCCAACCTCTCTCTCTCTCTCTCTCTCTCTCTCTCTCTCTCTCTCTCTGTCTCTCTCTCCGTGTTGCCAGTGGAGAGTTTGAGCTTAATGTGCGGCGACAGTGTGAGACGATGAAGAATAATTCCTGTATTCAGAGCTGCCAGTGCTCGCCCCTCCTCCTCCTCCTCCTCCTCCTCCTCCTCCTCTTCATCCTCCTCCTCTTCATCCTCCTCCTCTTCATCCTCTCTCTCAGCTCCACTGACAAGTCAGGCCTGGATATCATTGTATCATTTATCCCAGCCTCGCTTCTGCCACTCCGCCTCGTTTGCCCAGAGGGAAGTGTGAAAAGTGTGCATGTGTGCAAGTGTAAGGGTGTGTGTGTTTACATGTGTGAGGATCCCAGTGTGTGAATGAAATAGTGTCTGTGCGCGTTAGTGTCACTCTGTACTTTGTGTGTGTGTGTGTGTGTGTGTGTGTGTGTGTGTGTGTGTGTGTGTGTGTGTGTGTGTGTGTGTGTGTGTGAGGCTCTTGCCGACTGCAAATGGGCTTTTGTGGAGTTTTTTGGAGACTGCACTTAACAGCTCGCTCAAGGGAGACACACACACACACACACACGCACACACACGCAGGGCTGTAAGGGTTCACAGAAAAGGAGGACGAGCGAGAACAGAGTGAGAGAGAATTAGGGCGAGAAAGAGAAAGAGGGAGATGGTGAGAGTGGTGGGAAGCACTTTTTAAAGCCCCCGCTCCCGCTGCTGTTTTGGGTCGGTGAGACAACAACACGACCGGAGACACACTTTGTGCTCAGCATCAGAAATGGACTCGAGGCTGAGGGCGATCCACTTCACCCAATCTGCTTCACCACCGGCGGCGGCGGCGGCGGAGGTGGTGGTGGTGGCGGCTGCACGCAGCAAAACACTTGTTGTCGCTGCTGCTTCTGTCGCTCAGCCGACTGCAGCAACAGAACTCGCCCTGATCTGTGACCCGTCACTCAAACGGCACCGAGGCCGTTTTCTCCAAACTGTCACTCCAGCTGATACCGATGACTTCCATGGCATGACACCACACGCTTGATATTATTGAGTTGCAGTTCTTGGCTTATTGTACAACGTTTGTACATCGGTGAGAAACTAACCAACGATTTTAAATATGAAAGTGATGCAGTTCATGTTCGACACGAGAGAACATGAGTCAGTCTGTCTGATTCAGACCGCAGGAGTTTCAGCCCAATTTAATCCCAATTCATCCCTCCCCACAGTCGGAGGACAAATCTTGCCCTGGACCTTGGTGGGTACCAACGCTCGGTCCAGATTATCTGGTCATGTGATCGCTTTACAGATCCAGTCTTAAACCGCCCGACTTTGTCTGAATACGTTTGATATTTAGGATTTAAAATCGGATTATGACTGTGATTACGTCAGTCCCCGAGCAGCTGACGGCGACGGTAAACAGTCTAGCACTTGAAGCTAACGTCAGCTAGCATGCCACTGTCGACAGATACAAAAGATAAAAAGTCCCAGACTTCTGCTTTGGTTTTATCTCACTGCGAAGTTTCACCAGCGTTACCACAAGTTGTTGCATCACATGAGACGGTGCGCCGCTCCCCGATTACTTCTCTGTCAGGTCTGACTCGTGTCCTTCACCCTAACTCGACCTTTTACCTTCTGAAAGACGCCTCATGACCTCAGTGACCTTCGAACGCAGTCTTTGGTGTCTGACACAAACAATCTGAGTGAGCTGGGAAAGCAGAAAAACTTTTTTTGTGAACAGCTGATTGTGACACCATGAAGCCGTATAGAAACCGTACGCTTCGATACGTATTTTTACAATTCACAATACGAGATACAAAACAAGAGTGTGACGCAGAGGGAGGGAGGGAGGGAGGGAGGGAGGGGGTGTGATGCAGGAGCTGTGACAGCAGCGGCTTTTCACCCTGCCTTTATGAGCGTGTCTATTCAGGATCGGTATAAAAACTTGTGCCTTCAGACATGGGCGGTTGTTGTGTCATGTGACCTAGTTTATTTCAAGCATGAAGCTGAACCCTGTAGGATTCTTCAGCGTAAGCAAAACTGCTATAAACATCAATTTATTGTCGAGGCAGTTGCAGAAACAACAAAAGAAAAACGTCCGCGAGCGGCGAGGAGCCGAACAAAGACGAGCAGCGTCACTACAGCTGGTTCTGTTTGAAGGAGTGAGACCGGTCACACGCTTGTTCCGTCATCACAGTGTAGTACTTCTGTTTATTAATATTTTCCCTCCAAAAAGAATTAGCAAAAGTAAGAAGAGAAAGAAACGGTTAATGTAATGGAAGATGCTGATATGATGCTAAGCTACTTCAGGTACAAGTGATCCAAGTTGTGTTTTATGTTTGATAATCATTATAGTCATAAAGTATTATAAGCCCCGCCCCTTGCCGAATTGTTTTCATTTATGGCGGCCATCTTTTATGACGGATCTTGCCCATTTATAATAAACTGCTGTATTTCAGTGGCGTTACACTATGTACCACATTTGGCGTTGAAAGAGTCAGAATCCAAAAAGTCCAATTACTGTTTTTCACATTATGCAAATGAGCTAAAAATCCATCATGGTGGCTTTTTTGTATTGATTTCTAGATGTGAGTCAAATCTGACGTCAATAGGACTCAGGGTGGGTCGGGCTTTCAAATGCTTCACTTTTTTTGACTGTTAATTAGAGCGCCACCATCAGGCCGTGCAGAGCGGTTTATACAGAAACACATTTAATCCACATTTGTTTGTTTTATCAGGAACTTTAAAAAGCTATAATAAACTATGTAGGAGCCAATTAAGACATCTACTATAAGTAGGAACTAACCTGTGTAGGTTCAGGTGCCACCCGGAAAGGGAAACAGATTTTTGACCACACCCGCATTCACACACACACACACACTCACCGAACCTACTCTGTATTCACCTGGTGACATGAAACTCAAGGCAGAGGAGCTGCAGTTGAGTTGTGAATTTGTGAACTGTTGTTGGACTATTAATGTTTGAATGGAAAAGAAATACTACATGGAATAAATGGACAATTTACAACCGGCAAGTACTGAATGGACAATATTTCATTTAATCGGAAGGTGAAAATGTGCGTCAATTAACTAATCCGTGGTGGAGCACCTCAGTGGCCTAAAGCGTGGGCTTGGCCACTATACTTTCAGTCAAAAATCTGTCCGTTTTGTTAGTTAATCGAGAAGAAGTTTGCCATGATTTGCGGCAACGCGGGAGAGCAGACGGATCGCGTGATTGGAGCGCGCAGCCAGCTGCGGCTGATCAGCTGATTGGGACGCCGGAGAGGAGATGCGGTGCATCTTCTCATCTGCTGAGGTCCATCTGCTCATCGGCTGACCAGGACACCGGAGAACATCTCATCTCAACAGGCTGCTGACTGGAGGATTCGGTTCGGACGTTGCGGAGTTTCCCGCCGCCGGAGACACACAACAGCTGTTTCATCTGACGGAGGTAAGGTAGCGCTACCGCAAGTTTAGATGGCCATTTAGTTGTGTGCACACAAAAAATAAGGCGTAAGTCCAATGCATTGGTTGCTGAAGGGGATGATCAAAACTTTGTGTTGGTAATTTTGTAACAATTGTATTGACCGTCGGACTATAAAAATGGACATGGAGCAGTGCGTTGCGGACACGGACATAACATCAGCTGTGAGCGCGCCAGCTGTTGGCAAACAGGACACTGTTGCTGAATGTGAAACGCAAGGCAAGCGGGTTGTCAAACTTACTGCTAAAGCTCTTGCTGACAGGTTAGACAGGTTACAAAATGGTAGAAAATCTAAGCTAAATAAGGCTAGCAATTTAAGAAAAACGATACAAGGTTTAATGCAAAATGGAAACGGTTCTGAGGTACAAAATGCTCTTGATGGTTTCATTGAATTGTGTGATGATATAAAATGCGTGCATGATTCAATAATGAGTTTGTTGCCCCAGGATGAAAAAGAAAGACATGAAACATGGTTCAAAGCAAAAATGATGTTCAATGATGAATTTATTGCCAATACACAAGAGTGGGTTTTGAAAAATGAAAAGTGTGTGCCTGAAAATGAAGGTAATCATGAAAATGGTGATTGTGGTGATGAAATTAATCCTGATGATAGTGTTTCCAATGTGGGTAAACATTCAAACAAAAGTTACATCAGTAACAAATCAAGTACCACTTCCTCTGCACAAATTAAAGCAGCAGCAGAAAGAGCTGCACTTGTTGCTCGGATGGCAGCATTAAAGGAACAACATGCATTGGAGGAACAGGAGCAACAAATAAGGAGGAGAAAGGAACAGCTCAAGTTGGAAACTGAGTTAGCAGCATCTACTGCTAAGCTAGCAGTTTTGCAGGCTTCAGATGGACGTTCCTCTCGTGCCTCAAATGGCATGAACTCATATTTTGAAAGGGAAAAGAGGAAGCTGAAACCACCTAACAGTCTTAACCCCACAGTAAAGGAATATGAGCCCGTTGCAAGCAAATCACAGCAGAAGGACTGGTCATTGCCACAGCACAAACAGCCATCAATGGACGTTAACCCAAAGCCAACTCAAATACATGATTCAAGTGCAATAAAACAAGATGCTGATGCATATGATGAAAAACATGGAAAAACATCACAAGGTTTGCAAGCTGGTACAACAACTGCTTTGGAAAACAGGCAACATGCAAACCTACGAGGTGATGAAATTACATCTGGAGATGTTATTGCTATTATGCACAAGCAAAATGAAATCACAGCTACTCTTGTTCACCAGCAGCGCTTATTGTCTCTTCCAACACGAGACATTCCTGTATTTGAAGGAGATCCACTTCAATATAAAGCTTTCATTAAAGCATTCGAACAAGGAGTGGAGGACAAAGCTAGTGGAGCTGACTGCTTATATTACCTGGAACAATTCACAAGGGGACAGCCAAAGGAATTGGTTCGTAGCTGTCAACACATGGCTCCTGAACGTGGCTACATTGTGGCAAAGGGTCTTCTCAAGGAACATTATGGAAATGATTACAAGATTTCAGCTGCATATACAGAAAAGGTTCTGGCTTGGCCAACAATCAAGTCAGAAGATGTCAAAGCTCTACAAGCTTATGCTTTGTTTCTGCGTGGATGTTGCAATCTTATGGAAGAACTTCATTACATGTACGAGTTGGATTTGCCAACTAATATGAGACTGATCATTTCCAAACTGCCATTCGAGCTCAGGGTAAGATGGAGAACTAAGGCCCATGACATTATGGAAGCCTCCCGTGACAGAGCTCATTTTTTGGATGTGGTTTTATTTCTTGAAAAGCATGTGAGGATTCTTTCTGACCCCATCTTTGGAGATCTTGAAGTCGTAACACCAAAATCTGTTGGTTTAAATCCTACCAACAAGCTAAAGCTACAGTCAAGGAGTGGAGCGAAAGGAAGCAGTTTTGCCACTACAGTAGCACCCATGTACTCCGTGGAAAACAAGGTTACTCAAAATGACTTCAAGAAACAGGAAAGCCAAAACTGTCATTGCTGTTCACGTGCTCATCCTTTAGAAAAATGCCAACAGTTCAAAGGAAAGAAGCACCGAGACAAAATTAATTTTCTGAAGGAGAAAGGCATTTGTTTTGGATGCTTATGCACCGGACACTTTAGCCGGACCTGTAATAAGCGCATGATTTGTGAAGTTTGTGAGCAACAACATCCCACTGTGCTCCATATCAAGAAGGCAGATGTGGAGTTAGAACCATCAACTCTCCCTCAGACATGTGGGCATACAGGGGCCGGAAAGGATTGCTGCATTCTCTCTATTGTGCCGGTGAAGGTTAAGTCCACCAAGGGAAGTGAGGTCATACAGACCTATGCGTTTCTGGACCCTGGAAGTTCAGCTACATTCTGTTCAGAGGATCTTATGCAGAAGTTGAACATTACAGGGAAAAGAACCCATTTTCTTTTGAAAACAATGGGACAGGAAAAAGTTGTTCCTGCACACTCCTTATTGGGTTTGGAGGTGTCTGGTCTTGAGGAAAACAACTTTTATCTCCTTCCAGAAGTCCTCACACAGAAGAAGATGCCAGTCACAGCAGACAATATTGCTACTGCCGCAGATGTTAAAAGGTGGCCTCATCTGTCGAAAGTCCATATTCCAAGTATAAACGCCAATGTTGACATGTTGATAGGAACCAACGCTCCCAAGTTATTGGAACCATGGGAAATTGTCAACAGTTTTGGAGATAGCCCATACGCTATAAGAACAGTTTTGGGATGGGTTATCAATGGCCCTTTAACTGGAAGTGGAAATGGCAGCAGTCTTGACATGGAGCTTTCCTCTGTTGTGGTGAACAGGATTTCAGTGTCTAACTTGGAAATCATGCTGAAGAATCAGTATATGCATGACTTTAATGAAAAAACCTCAGAGGACAAAGAAATGTCTCGAGAGGACCTTAAGTTTTTGGAAGTCATGGAATCCTCTGCAGAGCTACAGAATGAGAGGTACACCCTGAAGCTGCCTCTTAAGAAACCTGATGTTCTTCTTCCAAACAACTTTGCAGTGGCAAAACAAAGGATACTTGGATTGAGGAAAAGGTTTGTCAGTAACCCAACACTGCACAAGGAATATTCAAGCTTTCTCAACGGGGTTATTGATAAAGGATATGCGGAGCAAGCTCCTCAGCAGCATTTGCAAAGTGGAAAGATCTGGTACATACCACACCACAGTGTTTATCATCCCAGAAAAGGCTCCTTACGAGTGGTATTTGACTGTGGTGCCACATTTAAAGGAGCATCATTAAATGGAGAACTGTTGCAAGGACCCAACCTTACCAGTTCACTGCTTGGAGTTCTCACTCGATTCAGGCAGGAGCCTGTAGCAGTTATGGGTGACATACAGGCTATGTTTCACCAGGTGAAGGTTGCAGAACAGGATCGAGATTTTCTGCGCTTTCTCTGGTGGCCACAAGGGGACATGAGCAGAGAGCTTCAGGAATACAGGATGACGGTGCATTTGTTTGGAGCTGTTTCATCACCCAGTTGCGCTAGTTATGCGCTGAGGCGGACTGCTGATGACAACAAGTCTGACTTTTCTGCTGAGACTGTTCAAGCTGTCAAGCAAAACTTTTATGTGGATGATTGTTTGATGAGCCTGGGCTCAGAAAAGGAGGCCATCCAGATCATAAAAAATCTCTCGGCTCTCTGTAAAAGAGGTGGTTTCATTTTGGAGAAATGGATTAGCAACAGTCGGGCAGTGTTGCAGACAATTGCAGAAGAGCAACGGGCTAAAGATCTGAAAGAGCTGAATCTGGATCGAGACAATCTTCCTATGGAAAGAGCTTTAGGTCTGCTTTGGTGCGTCGAGTCAGACTCCTTTAAGTTCAAGTTGGAAGTGAAGCAGCAGTCTCTAACCAGACGTGGCATGTTGTCCACAGCCAGCTCAGTGTACGACCCTTTAGGTATGTTGGCACCAGTCACTTTGTCTGCAAAAATCATGCAACAAGAGCTCTGCAGGAGAAGCTGTGGATGGGACGATGTCATGCCACCAGATATCGAAAGTCAGTGGAAAAGATGGTTGGCAGATCTGGAGTTGTTAGCATCGTTCAGAGTTGATAGATGCATAAAGCCGCAAGACTTTGGTGCACCCATACACAGGCAACTACATCATTTTGCAGATGCCAGTAAAGATGGTTATGGCACTGTAACTTACATCAGGCTGCAGAACTCCAAAGGTACGGCTCATGTTGCGTTCTTATTAGGAAAGGCCAGAGTTACACCATTAAAATCTGTAACTATTCCACGACTGGAACTAACAGCTGCAGTTCTGGCTGCTAGGATGGATGTGATGTTAAAGTCAGAGCTTCAACTTCACTTTGATGAATCTGTGTTTTGGACAGACAGCACTTCAGTTTTGAAGTACATCAATAATGAAGACAAACGTTTCCATACATTTGTGGCGAACAGGATCACAGCCATAAGAGAAGTTTCAAGCCCTTCCCAGTGGAGACATGTTGGCTCCAAGGACAACCCTGCTGACGCTGCCTCCAGAGGAGTAAAGGTGTCAGACTTTCTGCAAAACCATAGTTGGCTGGAGGGTCCCAAGTTTTTGTGGAAGTCTGAGAAAGACTGGCCAGCAAATTATGGTGGTGATGTCCAAGTGGATGCGGACGATCCAGAAGTAAAAAGGGATGCCTTGGTGAATGTTGTTGGTAACGGTTCACTTACTGCCACTGATCAACTTATGAGTTACTTCTCAGACTGGAAAAATCTCAAGGTGTCAGTGGCGTGGTTTCTCCGGCTGAAAGGAATCTTGTTGGAACGCAGTCGTTCAAGAAAAGGTTTGGAGGCCTGTGTAAATACTCAAGTAAAGAGATCAAAGACTGCGATCAAACATAGGAACATCTTGATGCCAAATGATCTGGTGGAGGCAGAGTTGGCAATCATTCGCTATTGTCAGCAACAAAGATTTAAGGACGAAATTTCTTCCCTGTTGTCTGAAAGAAGAACAGTAAGCAGACAAAGTTCCATCTATAAGCTGGATCCAATATTGGAAGACGGACTCTTACGAGTTGGAGGGAGATTAAGCAAGGGAGCAATGCCTTTGGAGGTAAAACATCCACTCATCCTCTCCAAAGAGCAGCATATTTCTATGCTTATTCTCAAAGATATCCACCAGTTATTGGGTCACAGTGGTCGAAACCATACATTGTCTGCACTGCGGAGGAAGTTTTGGATTACTAGTGCCAACTCAGCTGTGAGGAAGATCATATCCAAATGCAGCTTTTGCAGACGCTTTAATGGAAGAGCTATGGAGCAGAAGATGGCAGACCTTCCTAAGGAAAGAATTAGCCCAGATCTACCACCATTCACCAATGTTGGAGTGGACTATTTTGGACCTGTGGAAGTAAGGAAAGGCAGAACAACTTACAAACGATATGGAGTGATATTTACCTGCTTGGCAAGTAGAGCAGTTCATTTGGAGGTGGCCAACTCCCTTGAGACTGACGCATGTATAAATGCTCTTCGTCGGTTTATTAGCAGGAGAGGTCAAGTCGTCCATATCAGGTCAGACAATGGAACCAACTTCGTCGGTGCGGAAAGAGAACTTAGAGAGGCTCTTGCTGCATTGAATCATGAGCAGATTCAAGGAGCTCTCATGCCGGCTGGCATTGAGTGGAGTTTCAATCCACCAGCGGGTTCTCATCATGGTGGCGTTTGGGAGCGCATGATACGCATAGCAAGGCGTGTACTCAAGTCAGTCTTGCACCAGCAGATGTTGGATGATGATGGACTCCACACTGTCATGTGTGAAGTAGAAGCAATTCTTAATGATCGTCCTATCACCAAGTTGTCTGACGATCCAAATGACTTGGAGCCTCTCACACCAAATCATCTCCTGCTTCTGAAAGGAAAACCAGCTTTGCCGCCTGGACTTTTTGATCCATCTGATATGTATGTGAAACGCAGATGGAAGCAAGTTCAATACATATCTAATCTGTTCTGGAAGTGCTGGGTCCGGGAATATCTGCCATTGCTGCAAGAGAGACAGAAGTGGAACCAGAGGAAAAGGAGTTTAGTTCCTGGTGATGTAGTAGTCATCATGGATTCATCAGCTCCACGTGGTTCTTGGCCTCTTGGAAAGGTGTTGGAGGTTTTTCCTGACAAAAGGGGCCTAGTGCGTTCTGTCAAGCTACAGACTAAAAGCAACATTATTGAGAGACCTGTAACTAAGCTTTGCTTAATACAAGAGGGGTAAATTGAATGATGTTATTTGCATACTCATGTACATATTTGAGATTTTCACATTTTGGCTCCTGTATTATTGTGTTGAATTGTAATGTTTGTCTACCACTTACAATTAGGGGCCGGTGTGTAGGAGCCAATTAAGACATCTACTATAAGTAGGAACTAACCTGTGTAGGTTCAGGTGCCACCCGGAAAGGGAAACAGATTTTTGACCACACCCGCATTCACACACACACACACACTCACCGAACCTACTCTGTATTCACCTGGTGACATGAAACTCAAGGCAGAGGAGCTGCAGTTGAGTTGTGAATTTGTGAACTGTTGTTGGACTATTAATGTTTGAATGGAAAAGAAATACTACATGGAATAAATGGACAATTTACAACCGGCAAGTACTGAATGGACAATATTTCATTTAATCGGAAGGTGAAAATGTGCGTCAATTAACTAATCCGTGGTGGAGCACCTCAGTGGCCTAAAGCGTGGGCTTGGCCACTATAAACTATAATAAACTATAATATTTGCTGCAGGAAAACGTCCCGCAGTAACTGAAGTGATGTCAGTGCATCTCATTAATCATTATCACAGATGGACTGGAACATATATGAGTGTATGACAGAGCGGCGCACACACAGACCTGTACGCTCACACCTCACACAGATAATGTGTGTTTGGGAGTGCACACACTCATGTATACACACTTCCTGCTCACGCCCCGTCACGCTGACTCTCATGTACATACACATAAATTACACACACACCATCTCTCCTGACATGACCCAGCATTCCAGCGTGTGTGTATCAATAAAATATGGAGGCATGAATAAGTGATGGGACGCATAGTGGAGATGCAGCTGAGCCGAGCCGAGCCGAGCCGAGCCAGGTCGGCTTCCCACAACCCTGCAACTTCCTGTCAACAGAATGTCCCAACATGGACGCGTGTGTGTGTGTGTGTGTGTGTACATTTATGTTTACATTACTCTCCTAAATACTATTTTGTTGGCTTCAAAGCTTCAGTAAAGAATCCCGCTGAATATCTGCAGCTTTTTTTTTGGGGGGGGGGGGTGAAGGGAGAGATGAGGACAGAGAAATCAGACTCCAACATTTTACTTTATTAGCATGTTAGCATACAGGTCGCACTAAGATCACAGAGTTTTAAGGTGATGTGCTTGTTTCCTTTGGCACATCTGCTTCTCAACTTTTCGGGCATCATCTTCACAAATATGTAAATTATTTGTACTATATTTTTTTATGCTATTTTGAATAGATATTTTACTATATATTTATATACTTTTCTGACATCTTGCTAACATAGTTGTAACTTGTAAGCATGTCACACATCTACTAATAATTATTGTTGATTATGTCTGTTAATGCATAATGAATAATGTTGGATTATTATTTTGTAGTAGTGAATATATATATAATAATTTTTTTTTAAAAAGCAGCATCCAATCACTGATTTCGATGTAGATTACCATGGCAACGCTCCAACGGTTCAGGTCATTTAAGAGGAAGAGGAAAGACACTGGTGGTTATTTCCAGCCTGTGATGGGTTTGTGTTCGATGTGTCTTCCTGATAAAAGGTTGTGGATTGGTTGAAGTGGATTACAGCCTGTAATTTAAGATGATTATCTTCATTGAGTCATTAACTGATGGTTTGTAATACTGGAGCCAGGTTTTATAACTATAGTCTCCGTGTACTGTGACATTTCAAGACACGATAGCCGTAATTTATCCAGGAACATCCTGCAGGAGAATTATCATTTGTCTCATCTTTGATTTTATATTATTAGTCTCTGCAAGTAAAACATTTGAGTAACACATATTTATTTATATATTATATATAAAATACATCCACAGTAAACAATAGTTTCTGTCTGTTAATTTATAAAAATTTAATTAAATCTTAACTAATAAAACCTTATTGATGACCTGAGTAAAATAAAAGGCAACCTCTAAAATAACCTGGTGCATTTTTTATTTGTTACCTTAATTGCTAAATTTGATCATTGATAAACAAGTAAAAGAATAAAAACGGTTGAAAATATTTTATAAGTGAGGACCTTTTGTAGCTGTGGTTGCACTTTAGAAATGTTTTTTACACCTTCGGCTTGATCTATAACTCACCACAGTTTTATCCTGGAGGTTCCTCGGATTTCACGGCTCGGTTTTTCTGGAGTCTGATCAAGTTCTAGAAACATCTCAACTATAATTAAAGCAAACAGGAAGCGCCTGACCACAGTCTGGAGCCACAGCAAAGGGTCTGAGCACTTTTGGAAACTGCTGTACATACTAAGCAAAGAAACCTTACAGCATAATGATATAATAGAGAATCCTAAGCATCATTTTTGAGCCCAAACATTTGATTTTGAGGTTTTCAGGGCGTCCTGGGTGTTGATAAGGGCTGTGACCTATATTTTATGAACTCTTTCACCTGTTCCTCTGCATCAGTAACAAAAACAGCCCTTTCTGTCTTTATGGCGAAGCACTGTGATGCTGTTCATTGCAGCTGTGCTTCTGTAGAGGACAGTGGACGTGATACAACGTCTCGTATCTTGATGGCACTACTAACCCAAACCCTGTGTGTGTGTGTGTGTGTGTGTGTGTGTGTGTGTGTGTGTGTGTGTCAGACTTTGTGTCCTTCCGGCTTGTTCACGTTCATCCACTGCTGCTCTTCAAAATAAATCTTCCATTTTGTGCTCTCTTGACCCGTGTCTAACCTGTTCAAATAAAGTGTAAGTGCTTCACATGAAAGCAGATAAAGGAAATTGTATTCCTCAAAGGTCAAACCCCAGGTTAAAAGCTGACCTTTTTCCGCCCAACAACGAGCCTGCTGTTTATTCAAACCCAACAATGACAGATTTGTTCCACTGAAAAACTGCTTTTCTACTGTACATAAAGGAAATCTATATGTAATGGAAGTTGCTCTTTGTATCCAGCTCCTCGTCCTGTCAAAGAACTCTCGCTCTTTTATAGCCAACGTCTGAACTTTTGCTCTTTTGACCCTTTGCTGACTGTTTGTGTGTGAGTGTATAGTGTGTGTCTTGTGCGTCTCTCAGGGTTAACCTGTACACGAGTACCCACAGTACAGTGGTGTTGTGCTTAATGGAGTCTTGTTCATCTTCTTACCAGCTCTGTAGTCCGACACGAGTTTGCTTTCATTTGCTGCTGTTCTGGTTTCACACTTGTCCCCGGAAAAAGGCTGCGAAGACCCACATGTGCGTTTGTGTGTAAATGTTTGTGTGTCTTGTGTCTCTGTAGTGATATCATGACTACATTCAGACAGAAATATCAGGCCACTTCTCACGTTTTAAGAAAACAGCATCTATTTCAGTCATCGAACGTCTGCCGAGACGTTAGCTGATACTCAGCTGACGTCAGATTTGTTGCCTGATGTGGAGTCAAGTTCAAAGACAAGGCAAAGATGCTCCTGGCCTTACATAAAACATATCGAAGAAATGAAAGAAATAGCTGCTTCACCACAGACTTGATGGTCATTGACGCTGGTAGGTAGCGTAGT
Source organism: Seriola aureovittata (assembly GCF_021018895.1). Taxonomy (NCBI): domain Eukaryota; kingdom Metazoa; phylum Chordata; class Actinopteri; order Carangiformes; family Carangidae; genus Seriola; species Seriola aureovittata. Next base: position 2,617,267 of record NC_079367.1, on the reverse strand, counting down.
GACGTATCCTGCATCCAGACGCTGCTGGAGTCTGGGCTCACCTAGAAATCAGGCATCAAGAAACAACCATCCAACCATCATGTGCTTCCAGTGCTTCAGTGAAAACAGTATGGACGTCCAACCTGTATTTTTTCAGATCAGAAACAGCACTGCTATGAAATATGATTTTATGACGACACAGCTTTTTGTTTATCTCCAGGATGTAGCCAGGTACGATTTTAATGGAAGACCTTCAGTCGATTATAACATTTGATATTATTTTATACTAAAACAAATTAAAATAGTTATGAAGCAGTGTCAAAGGTTTCATTGGGGAATTAACGTCTCTTTCAAAGGGTAAGATCTTCACTAAAACATTTCTTCAGGAGATTTTTTTAATATAAAAATTTAGAGATCTTAAATCCTAAAACCGTCTTCCTGGGAATAAAGACAGCGTCACTCATTTCAGCCAGTTCCCCCAAAACGCCAAACCCGTCCGTGTCAGACCCAACACAACCTCAACCATCATAAAACTGATTTATCTCTAATCATTTATTTGAAATGTTTTTTTAAAGACACATATGAATTAAGTCTTCCTGTCGACAGGAAGCGTCAGATCAGAAAATTAATTCTTTCTAGAGGTTACGGATAAACAGCGTTGTCGTGAATCTGGGAATTGCAAAACATAAATCACCACAACAAATAATATAAAGATAATTGTAAGGAGGTCGGAAATAAATCAGAGTAGAAATTGAACAGAATTAACTACGTTAATAGTCGTCATGGTACAATCCAGGGCTGGTTTCCTTAGTTACTGTGTGTTGACTCTTTTTAAATCCTAAGATACAAACATTGTCTTTCATTGTTTCTCTCTAAACAAAGTGTCATACCTTATCAATAAAGCTTTCAGTTTGAATCGAGTCAGAGTCCGAGGTAGCTCTCCTTCGACAGCAGCCTTATCTGGCCCTTACCTTGGCGCGGTGGCGGGGCCGGTCAGATATGTGACATGATGGCGAGTGACAGCCTCCTGACGCTGTGCCGTCCATCAGTGTCCTCAGCAGACACCAACACCAGCAACCTCTTTCAGCTGAGACCAGCCCTCCTGTCCAAACCCATGAGCCAGGGTGTCCCAACATGCCTGTCAGAGGACGTCAAACCATATGTGTGTGTGTGTGTGTGTGTGTGTGTGTGTGTGTGTGTGTGTGTGTGTGTGTGTGTGTGTTCAGGTTAGGACGTTTCAATGGTCCACAGAGTGGGATCTGTTCTCCACCACAGGCAGTTTGTTCATGAAGTGCTTACACATGTAGAACTGTTTGAATGTGCTTACTGTTGATGCTCCGTCTTTTTAAAATGCTTATGTGAGCCCCGGAGCTCTTCGTTGATACGTGTAGAAAAGAAACAAACCGCAGTCCCGCATCATCAGAGACAACAGATGCAGCTGCAGCTTCAAACTCGATACAGAAGTGACACATAAAAGGAAAAACCTGCTCTGATGCTCCTTGACATAAACCCTCAAGGTCTCTTTTCTGGACGGGTGAACCGAATCTCATTAACGCGATATCTCAGTAACGCCTTGAGGAAACTTCTTCAGATTAGACAGACATGTTCACTTGGACTCGAGCATGATCACGTTTGATTTTGGTGGTCATAGGTCAAAGGTCAAGGCCGCGGTGACCTCGCAAAACACAGTTTGGCCTTGTGAATGCGATACCTCAGTAATGCCTTAAGAGAATTTCTTCATAGTCGACGTAAATATCCACTTTGACTCTAGAGTGAACTGATTAGATTTTGGTGTGCAAAGGTCAAAGGTCAAGGTCTTGGTGACTGCACAAACTAACTCGCAAATTAATTCACTAATTATGACAGAATTTAACTGAAATGTCTATAAGGATGAAAAGAAGTGATGACATTTTACATCCAAAAGGTCAAAGGTCAACTTCACTGTGACATCACAAAACACCTCTGGCTATTATTCAATGCCGTAAGTCAGGAAGGCGAGACTGTGGCCATATTTCCTTCAACTTGGCAGGTTGGCGGAGGGTTACAAACACAAGGTGGTAATATTAGTCCCAATAGCAGTAAATGATAGTTTTCCTCTGCATGCCCTCGCCTTCACATGCTCCAATCTGCAGGTGAATTACCTGTAGTGAGTCGTATGTGTGTGTTATTCATGTGACAGACCGGTCAGCTCCACACAGTGTCCGGTGTGGAGGCAGCTGTCAGTCTGCTCCGGGTGAGTGGCCAGTCAAGGCCTCGGTCACCGCTAGGTTTTCATTAGAGGCCTAATTCAAAGCGGCCCACGCACAGTGTCAGGAGTTTCCCGGCCTGTTGTTGGCACCCTCTATAACACACTCTAATGAGCAGTCCTTGAAGAGGTCGCGACCAGCTGCGGCGCTCAGGATCTATGGTGAGAGAGGACGAAGAGAAAGTCCCCGCTCAAAGCCCTGAACCAGCCTCATGAATCACCTACTTTCTTTTCATTTGTTCCTTAATCACACAACCTGCTGAGTATCATGATTCATGAGAGTAGCTGCTGGCTGTGGTTCAGGTCAAGCACGAGGCCGTCGGGGCTGGGTGCTGTTAGCGAGGTGGTACGAGTGCTTCAAACGCCTCTTTCTGATTGGTCGGGAGAGACGTAGACTGGCGGATCATCAGTCGGGTGTTTATGGATTCAGGACTTCAGCAACGACCTCAACACCAGAGTCTTTAATCAAGAGGTTCCCTGTTCACCGACGAATATGAATGAAAACAAAAACGCCGACGAACTGACAGAGGTTTCAACATCCATCACGTGGCTCCAGTTGAACTCTGCACATGTCACCTATTCTCATATATTGTATGCAGTGTGTGTGTGTGTGTGTGTGTGTGTGTCGGCGGCTGCATTAATGTGTGCTGGCCTTTACACAGCGGGGTGTGTTAAGCCTGGCTTTTCACAGTCCATCAGGATGATCTCCGGTAGATGTTAATGAGCTTTCCCACTAATGTGGACTCAGTCGTCCAACTGGACAGCTTTCTAAGGATTGTGCAGAGCGAGGTCTCACTCTGTGATGCTGACATGCACTCATATGTAGAACATCTGGAAGGCCTTATTATTGATGGTAGTTTTACATATATTATTCATGGAGCTGAAGTCAATATCTTAAGTTATAACATCACAGCTCTACAGATGAAGAACTTTTGGGGGGAAAAAAAACATCTGGATGTTACAATGTCAATGACTACAGATGTGATCATCACCAGGTGGAAACATCATCAATCCGGATTAAAATATCATTTCCATAAGTAGAGATTTCATCATCATGAGCTGAAGCAGTATCACTGCAGGTAGAGACAAACCCACGACACGTAGCACCATCACCATCTTGAATAAAAACGTAGCTACAGTTAGAAATCTGCTGGATCTCGTAGATACTCCATCACCCGTTCATGTGGTTAAAGCTCCTCCAGTGTAAAGGTCTGTGTCCATGTGTAGTGTGATTATAGATCAGCTCTAGCTTCTATATTAATACTGTGAAAGTATCAAAGCCTCAGTCCACAGAGAAATGCACACAGCCTGTATTCAGAAACTGAGCCTTAAAACCAGCCGTCAGGACTTCTGGAACTTTGTGATGTCACAACAAAGCAGTCACCAAGCCCCGCCCACCTGGACCCACCATCCAAACCTTGCAGGATTTGGTTTCACATGTTTTTATAACTTGGTAAAAGGTTAAATCTACAGGAGAGCATTGAGCACACCATCGTTGTCATGGTGTTGCTGTTTCTGCTCCTACTGTTCACATTCCCCTAAGAAAGATGCTGAACCCCAAATTGCATGACATAGAAAAATAAGAAAATAAATACTTTGTTATCTTTAATTTTGATTTTTAATTTAGTTTATATTTTGAATTAACTTTTTCTTTTATCATTTTAAAGATCAAACCTAAGAGCGGCGACTGAACCAGCATGAACACAGGGTTCACTTTTAAAATACTGGTACCAGCAGGAAATGGTGGTGAAACACCAGCATGTATGTGTGTGTGTGTGTGTGTGTGTGTGTGTGTGTGTGTGTGTGTGTGTGTGTGTGTGTGTGTGTGTGTGTGTGTGTGTGTGTGTGTGTGACTGTGACTGTGACTGTTGGGGGTTGGAATATGATGTGAGAGCACTAATCAGAACCAGCTGGGGTCCATGGTGAGATTAAAGGTAACACAAAAACAATCAGCTGGGATAAGTAAAGCGTCACTACGGGTTACTGCCCCCCACCCAGGCAGGGGGGTGGATGGATAGATGGATGGATAGCTGACTATATACCATGACTACACATAGGGTTAAAGTTCCCATTTTGTAGAAAGTTTCCCTGTCTTTTGATCATAAAGCAGGTTACATTATATTGATCATTATTGGTTATAGATTAATTTGAATCTCTTATGAATCAACATTTCAAAAGTGTCAAATATGGGACAAATTCAAGATTAGAATTAGGTTACACTTAAGTTCACTCACGGTATAGAATTAAACAATTAGAAAAATAAATCTTGACTCAAGGTCCATTTGCTTTTTCTAAACCTTTCATGGTCTTCCTCAGTGCACGGAGTTGTCTCAGCGTCACATTATAATGTTACAGTTACAGTCAGACTCACGGTGCGTTTACACGCATAGCGTTTCAGTCGTGTTTCACAGTTGTCCGTCTCACACGTCAGAAAGAACAGATCCGCCTCTCTTCTTCCCGACAGTCCGGCTGTCTGTGTGTCAGAGGTGCGTAAATGCAACACGAACCGTGTCTTTACGCTAACGTTTCACTTGCATAACTATAGTGATTGTGCAACGAGTGCCCCCAGAACACAAGTGACCTACACTCAGTGCTGCGCCTGAACGCATCCTGAGCAGACACGAAGCTGAAACAGCTGATCTAAGGTTAGTTCAGAGTCTGTAATCAGTTAAAACAACATCGTACCAAACGAGTTCATTTCTGAGATCTTGAAACACAACAACAACGTCACTGACAAGACGACTGACGGGACTCAAACAAACGGCCATGTTAATCCATTTTATTTTGAAGGGAAAACAAGAGGAAGAGTAAAATTGGCCATCACAGTTTTCACAATGACTCTGACTGACTGTAGTTTGTATAAGAACACATTTATGAAGGAATAAATGCAACATAAATACATTTTGTTAATGAAAAATGTTATTTCTGTATTTTACATGTATTTATTTATTTATTTATTTATACTTATGTCATTTTTTTTTGGTCCTTCATACACAGTTTTCCTGTCCACCAGTATCGTAGTTGCTCTCACCTTCAGTTTTCCCTCCAAACAACATGGTTTCGATAAATGTGTTAAAACTGCAACGTGTCTGATCACCTGACTTTAAATGTTTTTACCCTGTTGGACCTTTGCGGTTGTATCAGTGTTGTCTTGTTACCAGATATCAGCATTGGTGAGTACATTTAGTATCACCAGTAGAAATAATGGCCACAAATATAAAAAAATTAAGACTCAAATTTTGACAAACTGTAATTTCTCTTGAAGTTTAGAAGCAGGTTTAAGTGAAAAGATGACGTGTCTGTGAGTTTTTCATCTATAACTACAGAATTTGTTGAGAGTAGATCCAGCCTGCGTGTTTGTATGAAAATGAAAGTGTGTGTGTGTGTGTGTGTGTGTGTGTGTGTGTGTGTGTGTGTGTGTGTCTCAGAGAGAGAGTATAAGAGGATTAAGGCCTGTTCACAGCCCAGGGCGCAGACCGCACCATTTCTGACCATTCCCTCTGTGTCCGATTGGCTGATGAGGTATTAACTCGCCACCGTGTCGTTATATGTGTCTCGGATTGTGCGACGACGAGTCTCCAAAACATGGTGAAATTTTCCTCCGTGTTCAACACACACACACACCCCACCCCCCCTCCAGCTCCGGCCTGAAAAACCTCCCCCAGTTATCAGCAGCTGTGACATCCACTGCTGTTTAACTGATGGCTTTTCCAACCCTGTATCTCGTGTTGATTTGCACTTTCTTTTGAAGTCAGGACACTGGTGTCGTCCCAGAGTCCAGCTCCAGTCAAGCAGCCGCACAGACCCACACCAGCTACAGAGCCACTGACAAGAGACTAAGCTCTCCTGGAGAAAAGCTCATACAACATTCAAAAAGACAGATTTAAGATGCTTCTATCAGTTTTGATATTTAAAATACGTATAATTTTTGACAGTAAAAATGACATTTTTGAAGCTGAGCTACTATATATAAGGATAAAATATTTATCAGCCAGCTCCATATCAGTCAGGCTCTACAGTAGTTTCCATTTCTTCTCTGGCCTCCGTCCAGAGCAGCTTTATCTACACATCAAGGCGCACAAAACCACCTTGTAAATAACCATATTACTTTACCTAGTGACATCAGTCCCAGAGGAAAAGATCACCGGCCTTAGAGCACGGGGGGGATTGTGTTGGGGGCGTGAGAGGTTAAGACTTGTTGAATAGCTGGTAGTCGTCACACAATGAGGTGGATTAGGCAGCACTAGAAAGGGCCTTTAGGGCTTTACTGGGGTGTTCAGCAGCTTACAGTGACTACAATAACACTGCAACAGTGTAGATCCAGCTGGGCGAGCTGAGGGTGGCGAAAAGGCCCACTGGAGAGGAGGAGGGGCATATGGCCTCATTCCCTGACAACCCCTGGGTGTCACATTGGGAGCCACTGGGAGTGAGGGGAGGAGTTGGTACACACCTGGTATTAACATCTGTCTCAGGTGATCATATCACAAGTGCACAGGTCTGATTACAGGTGTAGATGCACCAAGATCCTGTCACTCAGACTGCATTCTGTTAGGGGTGTGGTCACACTGAAGGACTGCCCCCTGAGCTGACGACCTGTGAGTAAGTGGAGGGATGTACTGATTTATATCTTTGTCCACGACATCTGACATCCTGGAGATATATCAGGAGTGTGTCAGACATCTTGGATGATTTGGTTTGCCAGGAACACACCAGGAAATAGGCCGAGCCTGTGTTGTTTTGATTTTTTCTTCTACATCTTCTTCTTTTAACTTCCAGCTGATGGGGCACAGGAAGTGCATTGCTGCCTCCAGCCAATTGAAAACAAAATGAGTTCATACTATACAATAACATTTGATTGGAATTTAATGACATACTATACAATGATATTTTTATGCAATTTTTAGGACATACTATATTAAGACAGATTTTTTGACATTTCATGTCTTATTATACTATGACATGTTTAGATGTTTTTATACTTTACTATACTATGACATTTTTATAAATAACGATACTGTCACGTTTTTTGATGTTTTTTACTTTACTGTACTATGACTTTTTATGTCTTACTATACTGTGATGTTTTTAAGCCTAAATATACAATGACATTTTTATGAATTACTATACTACACGATTTTTGGTACTTTTTATGCCTTTTTATGCCTTACTATACTATGACTTTTTATGCTTTACTATACTATGACGCTTTTATGACTTTTTATGCCTTACTATACTATGACATTTTTGTCACTTTTTATGCCTTACTATACTATGTTGTTTTTATGACTTTTTGTTCCTTACTGTACTATGTCGTTTTTATGCCTTTTTATGCCTTACTATACTATGTTGTTTTTATGACTTTTTATTCCTTACTATACTATGACTTTTTATGCCTAACTATACTATGACGTTTTTATGACTTTTTATTCCTTACTATACGATGACTTTTTATGCCTTAATATACTATGACGTTTTTTAGCATTTTTCAGCCCTACAATACTCAGATGATTTTTGGCATTTTTATGCCAAAACGACTATACTATGTCGTTTTTATGACTTTTGATGCCTTACTGTACTATGTCGTTTTTATGCCTTTTTATGCCTCACTATACTATGACGTTTTACTGACTTTTTATTCCTTACTATACTATTACGTTTTTATGACTTTTTATGCCGTACTATACTATGACGTATTTATCACTTTTTTTTGCCTTACTATACGATGACGTTTTTATGACTTTTTATGCCTTACTATACTATGACTTTTTTATGACTTTTAATGCCTTATTGTACTATGACTTTTTATGCCATACTATACTATGACGTTTTTTAGCATTTTTCAGCCCCACAATACTCAGATGTTTTTTGGCATTTTTATACCTTTCTGTACTATCTTGTTTGATGCCTGACCATACTGAGACGTTTTTATGACCTTTTATGCCTTAATATACTATGATGTTTTTTTGACGTTTTATGCCATACTATACTATGACGTTTTTTAGCATTTTTCAACCCCACAATACTCAGATATTTTTTGGCATTTTTATGCCCTTCTGTACTATCTCATTTGATGCCTGACCATACTATGACGTTTTTATGACCTTTTATGCCTTAATATACTATGATGTATTTTTTACGTTTTAAGCCATACTATACTATGACGTGGTTTTTTTTTAGCATTTTTCAGCCCCACAATACTCAGATGTTTTTTGGCATTTTGATGCCTTTCTGTACTATCTCGTTTGATGCCTGACCATACTATGACGTTTTTATGACCTTTTATGCCTTAATATACTATGATGTTTTTTTGACATTTTATGCCATACTATACTATGACGGTTTTTAGCATTTTTCAGCCCCACAATACTCAGATGTTTTTTGGCATTTTTATACCTTTCTGTACTATCTTGTTTGATGCCTGACCATACTGAGACGTTTTTATGACCTTTTATGCCTTAATATACTATGATGTATTTTTGACGTTTTATGCCATATGACGTTTTTTAGCATTTTTCAGCCCCACAATACTCAGATGTTTTTTGACATTTTTATACCTTTCTGTACTATCTTGTTTGATGCCTGACCATATTATGGCATTTTTATGAGGTTTTATTGCTTAAAATACTATGATGTATATTTGACATTTTATGCCATACTATACTATGACGTTTTTTTGCATTTTTCAGCCCCACAATACTCAGATGTTTTTTGGTATTTTTATGCCTTTCTGTACTATCTCATTTGATGCCTGACCATACTATGACGTTTTTATGACCTTTTATGCCTTAATATACTATGATGTATTTTTGACATTTTATGCCATACTATACTATGACGTTTTTTAGCATTTTTCAGCCCCACAATACTTAGATTTTTTTTGGTATTTTTATGCCTTTCTGTACTATCTCGTTTGATGCCTGACCATATTATGGCATTTTTATGAGGTTTTATTGCTTAAAATACTATGATGTATTTTTGACGTTTTAAGCCATACTATACTATGATGTGGTTTTTTTTTAGCATTTTTCAGCCATACAATACTTATATTTTTTTTGGTATTTTTATGCCCTTCTGTACTATCTCGTTTGATGCCTGACCATACTGAGACGTTTTTATGACCTTTTATGCCTTAATATACTATGATGTATTTTTGACATTTTATGCCATATGACGTTTTTTAGCATTTTTCAGCCCCACAATACTCAGATGTTTTTTGACATTTTTATACCTTTCTGTACTATCTTGTTTGATGCCTGACCATATTATGGCATTTTTATGAGGTTTTATTGCTTAAAATACTATGATGTATATTTGACATTTTATGCCATACTATACTATGACGTTTTTTTGCATTTTTCAGCCCCACAATACTCAGATGTTTTTTGGTATTTTTATGCCTTTCTGTACTATCTCATTTGATGCCTGACCATACTATGACGTTTTTATGACCTTTTATGCCTTAATATACTATGATGTATTTTTGACATTTTATGCCATACTATACTATGACGTTTTTTAGCATTTTTCAGCCCCACAATACTTATATTTTTTTTGGTATTTTTATGCCTTTCTGTACTATCTCATTTGATCCCTGACCATACTGAGACGTTTTTATGACCTTTTATGCCTTAATATACTATGATGTATTTTTGACGTTTTATGCCATACTATACTATGACGTTTTTTAGCATTTTTCAGCCCCACAATACTCAGATGTTTTTTGGCATTTTTATGCCCTTCTGTACTATCTTGTTTGATGCCTGACCATACTGAGACGTTTTTATGAGGTTTTATTGCTTAAAATACTATGATGTATTTTTGACGTTTTATGCCATACTATACTATGACGTTTTTTAGCATTTTTCAGCCATACAATACTTAGATGTTTTTTGGTATTTTTATGCCTTTCTGTACTACCTCATTTGATCCTGACCATACTGAGACGTTTTTATGACCTTTTATGCCTTAATATACTATGATGTATTTTTGACATTTTATGCCATACTATACTATGACGTTTTTTAGCATTTTTCAGCCCCACAATACTCATATGTTTTTTTGGCATTTTTATGCCTTCTGTACTATCTTGTTTGATGCCTGACCATACTGAGACATTTTTATGACCTTTTATTGCTTAATATACTATGATGTATTTTTGACGTTTTATGCCATACTATACTATGACGTTTTTTTAGCATTTTTCAGCCATACAATACTTAGATTTTTTTTGGTATTTTTATGCCTTTCTGTACTATCTCATTTGATGCCTGACCATACTATGACGTTTTTATGAGGTTTTATGCCTTAATATACTATGATGTTTTTTTGACATTTTATGCCATACTATACTATGACGTTTTTTAGCATTTTTCAGCCCCACAATACTCAGATGTTTTTTGACATTTTTATACCTTTCTGTACTATCTTGTTTGATGCCTGACCATATTATGGCATTTTTATGAGGTTTTATTGCTTAATATACTATGATGTACTTTTGACATTTTATGCCATACTATACTATGACGTGTTTTTTTTTAGCATTTTTCAGCCATACAATACTTAGATTTTTTTTGGTATTTTTATGCCTTTCTGTACTATCTCATTTGATGCCTGACCATACTATGACGTTTTTATGAGGTTTTATGCCTTAATATACTATGATGTTTTTTTGACATTTTATGCCATACTATACTATGACGTTTTTTTTAGCATTTTTCAGCCATACAATACTTAGATTTTTTATTGGTATTTTTATGCCTTTCTGTACTATCTCATTTGATGCCTGACCATACTATGACGTTTTTATGAGGTTTTATTGCTTAAAATACTATGATGTATTTTTGACGTTTTAAGCCATACTATACTATGACGTGTTTTTTTTTTAGCATTTTTCAGCCCCACAATACTCAGATGTTTTTTGGCATTTTGATGCCTTTCTGTACTATCTCATTTGATCCCTGACCATACTGAGACGTTTTTATGACCTTTTATGCCTTAATATACTATGATGTATTTTTGACATTTTATGCCATACTATACTATGACGTTTTTTAGCATTTTTCAGCCCCACAATACTCAGATGTTTTTTGACATTTTTATACCTTTCTGTACTATCTTGTTTGATGCCTGACCATATTATGGCATTTTTATGCCATACTATGACGTTTTTATGAGGTTTTATTGCTTAATATACTATGATGTACTTTTGACATTTTATGCCATACTATACTATGACGTGTTTTTTTTTAGCATTTTTCAGCCATACAATACTTAGATTTTTTTTGGCATTTTTATGCCCTTCTGTACTATCTTGTTTGATGCCTGACCATACTGAGACGTTTTTATGAGGTTTTATTGCTTAAAATACTATGATGTATTTTTGACATTTTATGCCATACTATACTATGACGTGTTTTAGCATTTTTCAGCCCCACAATACTCAGATGTTTTTTGGCATTTTTATGCCCTTCTGTACTATCTTGTTTGATGCCTGACCATACTGAGACGTTTTTATGAGGTTTTATTGCTTAAAATACTATGATGTATTTTTGACGTTTTATGCCATACTATGACGTTTTTTTAGCATTTTTCAGCCATACAATACTTAGATTTTTTATTGGTATTTTTATGCCTTTCTGTACTATCTCATTTGATGCCTGACCATACTATGACGTTTTTATGAGGTTTTATTGCTTAAAATACTATGATGTATTTTTGACGTTTTAAGCCATACTATACTATGACGTGTTTTTTTTTTAGCATTTTTCAGCCCCACAATACTCAGATGTTTTTTGGCATTTTGATGCCTTTCTGTACTATCTCATTTGATCCCTGACCATACTGAGACGTTTTTATGACCTTTTATGCCTTAATATACTATGATGTATTTTTGACATTTTATGCCATACTATACAATGACGTTTTTTAGCATTTTTCAGCCATACAATACTTAGATTTTTTTTGGTATTTTTATGCCTTTCTGTACTATCTCATTTGATGCCTGACCATACTATGACGTTTTTATGAGGTTTTATGCCTTAATATACTATGATGTTTTTTGACATTTTATGCCATACTATACTATGACGTTTTTTAGCATTTTTCAGCCATACAATACTTAGATGTTTTTTGACATTTTTATGCCTTTCTGTACTATCTCGTTTGATGCCTGACCATACTGAGACGTTTTTATGACCTTTTATGCCTTAATATACTATGATGTATTTTTGACATTTTATGCCATACTATACTATGACGTTTTTTAGCATTTTTCAGCCCCACAATGCTCAGATGTTTTTTGACATTTTTATACCTTTCTGTACTATCTTGTTTGATGCCTAACCATATTATGGCATTTTTATGAGGTTTTATTGCTTAAAATACTATGATGTATTTTTGACGTTTTATGCCATACTATACTATGACGTTTTTTAGCATTTTTCAGCCATACAATACTTAGATGTTTTTTGACATTTTTATGCCTTTCTGTACTATCTCGTTTGATGCCTGACCATACTGAGACGTTTTTATGACCTTTTATGCCTTAATATACTATGATGTATTTTTGACGTTTTATGCCATACTATACTATGACGTTTTTTAGCATTTTTCAGCCCCACAATACTCAGATGTTTTTTGGCATTTTTATGCCCTTCTGTACTATCTTGTTTGATGCCTGACCATACTGAGACGTTTTTATAAGGTTTTATTGCTTAAAATACTATGATGTATTTTTGACGTTTTAAGCCATACTATACTATGACGTGTTTTTTTTTAGCATTTTTCAGCCCCACAATACTTATATTTTTTTTGGTATTTTTATGCCTTTCTGTACTATCTCATTTGATCCCTGACCATACTGAGACGTTTTTATGACCTTTTATGCATTAATATACTATGATGTATTTTTGACGTTTTATGCCTTAATATACTATGATGTATTTTTGACATTTTATGCCATACTATACAATGACGTTTTTTAGCATTTTTCAGCCATACAATACTTAGATTTTTTTTGGTATTTTTATGCCTTTCTGTACTATCTCATTTGATGCCTGACCATACTATGACGTTTTTATGAGGTTTTATGCCTTAATATACTATGATGTTTTTTTGACATTTTATGCCATACTATACTATGACGTTTATTTAGCATTTTTCAGCCATACAATACTTAGATGTTTTTTGACATTTTTATGCCTTTCTGTACTATCTCGTTTGATGCCTGACCATACTGAGACGTTTTTATGACCTTTTATGCCTTAATATACTATGATGTATTTTTGACGTTTTATGCCATACTATACTATGACGTTTTTTAGCATTTTTCAGCCCCACAATGCTCAGATGTTTTTTGACATTTTTATACCTTTCTGTACTATCTTGTTTGATGCCTAACCATATTATGGCATTTTTATGAGGTTTTATTGCTTAAAATACTATGATGTATTTTTGACGTTTTATGCCATACTATACTATGACGTTTTTTAGCATTTTTCAGCCATACAATACTTAGATGTTTTTTGACATTTTTATGCCTTTCTGTACTATCTCGTTTGATGCCTGACCATACTGAGACGTTTTTATGACCTTTTATGCCTTAATATACTATGATGTATTTTTGACGTTTTATGCCATACTATACTATGACGTTTTTTAGCATTTTTCAGCCCCACAATACTCAGATGTTTTTTGGCATTTTTATGCCCTTCTGTACTATCTTGTTTGATGCCTGACCATACTGAGACGTTTTTATGAGGTTTTATTGCTTAAAATACTATGATGTATTTTTGACGTTTTATGCCATACTATACTATGACGTTTTTTAGCATTTTTCAGCCATACAATACTTAGATGTTTTTTGGTATTTTTATGCCTTTCTGTATTACCTCATTTGATCCCTGACCATACTGAGACGTTTTTATGACCTTTTATGCCTTAATATACTATGATGTATTTTTGACATTTTATGCCATACTATACTATGACGTTTTTTAGCATTTTTCAGCCCCACAATACTCAGATGTTTTTTGGCATTTTTATGCCCTTCTGTACTATCTCGTTTGATGCCTGACCATACTGAGACATTTTTATGACCTTTTATGCCTTAATATACTATGATGTTTTTTTGACATTTTATGCCATACTATACTATGACGTTTTTTTAGCATTTTTCAGCCATACAATACTTAGATGTTTTTTGACATTTTTATGCCTTTCTGTACTATCTCGTTTGATGCCTGACCATACTGAGACGTTTTTATGACCTTTTATGCCTTAATATACTATGATGTATTTTTGACGTTTTATGCCATACTATACTATGACGTTTTTTAGCATTTTTCAGCCCCACAATACTCAGATGTTTTTTGGCATTTTTATGCCCTTCTGTACTATCTTGTTTGATGCCTGACCATACTGAGACGTTTTTATGAGGTTTTATTGCTTAAAATACTATGATGTATTTTTGACATTTTATGCCATACTATACTATGACGTTTTTTAGCATTTTTCAGCCATACAATACTTAGATTTTTTTTGGTATTTTTATGCCTTTCTGTACTATCTCATTTGATGCCTGACCATACTATGACGTTTTTATGAGGTTTTATGCCTTAATATACTATGATGTTTTTTTGACATTTTATGCCATACTATACTATTACGTTTTTTTAGCATTTTTCAGCCATACAATACTTAGATGTTTTTTGACATTTTTATGCCTTTCTGTACTATCTCGTTTGATGCCTGACCATACTGAGACGTTTTTATGACCTTTTATGCCTTAATATACTATGATGTATTTTTGACGTTTTATGCCATACTATACTATGACGTTTTTTAGCATTTTTCAGCCCCACAATACTCAGATGTTTTTTGGCATTTTTATGCCCTTCTCTACTATCTCGTTTGATGCCTGACCATACTGAGACGTTTTTATGACCTTTTATGCCTTAATATGCTATGATGTTTTTTTGACATTTTATGCCATACTATACTATGACGTTTTTTAGCATTTTTCAGCCCCACAATACTCAGATGTTTTTTGGCATTTTTATGCCCTTCTGTACTATCTTGTTTGATGCCTGACCATACTGAGACGTTTTTATAAGGTTTTATTGCTTAAAATACTATGATGTATTTTTGACATTTTATGCCATACTATACTATGACGTGTTTTTTTTTAGCATTTTTCAGCCCCACAATACTTATATTTTTTTTGGTATTTTTATGCCTTTCTGTACTATCTCATTTGATCCCTGACCATACTGAGACGTTTTTATGACCTTTTATGCCTTAATATACTATGATGTATTTTTGACGTTTTATGCCATACTATACTATGACGTTTTTTAGCATTTTTCAGCCCCACAATACTCAGATGTTTTTTGGCATTTTTATGCCCTTCTGTACTATCTTGTTTGATGCCTGACCATACTGAGACGTTTTTATGAGGTTTTATTGCTTAAAATACTATGATGTATTTTTGACGTTTTATGCCATACTATACTATGACGTTTTTTTAGCATTTTTCAGCCATACAATACTTAGATGTTTTTTGGTATTTTTATGCCTTTCTGTACTACCTCATTTGATCCCTGACCATACTGAGACGTTTTTATGACCTTTTATGCCTTAATATACTATGATGTATTTTTGACATTTTATGCCATACTATACTATGACGTTTTTTAGCATTTTTCAGCCCCACAATACTCAGATGTTTTTTGGCATTTTTATGCCCTTCTCTACTATCTCGTTTGATGCCTGACCATACTGAGACGTTTTTATGACCTTTTATGCCTTAATATGCTATGATGTTTTTTGACATTTTATGCCATACTATACTATGACGTTTTTTTAGCATTTTTCAGCCCCACAATACTCAGATGTTTTTTGGCATTTTTATGCCCTTCTCTACTATCTCGTTTGATGCCTGACCATACTGAGACGTTTTTATGACCTTTTATGCCTTAATATGCTATGATGTATTTTTGACATTTTATGCCATACTATACTATGACGTTTTTTAGCATTTTTCAGCCCCACAATACTCAGATGTTTTTTGACATTTTTATACCTTTCTGTACTATCTTGTTTGATGCCTGACCATATTATGGCATTTTTATGAGGTTTTATTGCTTAATATACTATGATGTACTTTTGACATTTTATGCCATACTATACTATGACGTTTTTTTTTTTAGCATTTTTCAGCCCCACAATACTCAGATGTTTTTTTGACATTTTATGCCTTCTGTACTATCTTGTTTGATGCCTGACCATACTGAGATGTTTTTATGAGGTTTTATTGCTTAAAATACTATGATGTATTTTTGACGTTTTATGCCATACTATACTATGACGTGTTTTAGCATTTTTCAGCCCCACAATACTCAGATGTTTTTTGGCATTTTTATGCCCTTCTGTACTATCTTGTTTGATGCCTGACCATACTGAGACGTTTTTATGAGGTTTTATTGCTTAAAATACTATGATGTATTTTTGACGTTTTATGCCATACTATACTATGACGTTTTTTTAGCATTTTTCAGCCATACAATACTTAGATTTTTTATTGGTATTTTTATGCCTTTCTGTACTATCTCATTTGATGCCTGACCATACTATGACGTTTTTATGAGGTTTTATTGCTTAAAATACTATGATGTATTTTTGACGTTTTAAGCCATACTATACTATGACGTGTTTTTTTTTTAGCATTTTTCAGCCCCACAATACTCAGATGTTTTTTGGCATTTTGATGCCTTTCTGTACTATCTCATTTGATCCCTGACCATACTGAGACGTTTTTATGACCTTTTATGCCTTAATATACTATGATGTATTTTTGACATTTTATGCCATACTATACTATGACGTTTTTTAGCATTTTTCAGCCCCACAATACTCAGATGTTTTTTGACATTTTTATACCTTTCTGTACTATCTTGTTTGATGCCTGACCATATTATGGCATTTTTATGACCTTTTATGCCTTAATATACTATGATGTATTTTTGACATTTTATGCCATACTATACTATGACGTTTTTTAGCATTTTTCAGCCCCACAATACTCAGATGTTTTTTGACATTTTTATACCTTTCTGTACTATCTTGTTTGATGCCTGACCATATTATGGCATTTTTATGAGGTTTTATTGCTTAATATACTATGATGTACTTTTGACATTTTATGCCATACTATACTATGACGTGTTTTTTTTTAGCATTTTTCAGCCATACAATACTTAGATTTTTTTTGGCATTTTAATGCCCTTCTGTACTATCTTGTTTGATGCCTGACCATACTGAGACGTTTTTATGAGGTTTTATTGCTTAAAATACTATGATGTATTTTTGACGTTTTATGCCATACTATACTATGACGTGTTTTAGCATTTTTCAGCCCCACAATACTCAGATGTTTTTTGGCATTTTTATGCCCTTCTGTACTATCTTGTTTGATGCCTGACCATACTGAGACGTTTTTATGAGGTTTTATTGCTTAAAATACTATGATGTATTTTTGACGTTTTATGCCATACTATGACGTTTTTTTAGCATTTTTCAGCCATACAATACTTAGATTTTTTTTGGTATTTTTATGCCTTTCTGTACTATCTCATTTGATGCCTGACCATACTATGACGTTTTATGCCATACTATGACGTTTTTTAGCATTTTTCAGCCATACAATACTCAGATGTTTTTTGGCATTTTTATGCCCTTCTGTACTATCTTGTTTGATGCCTGACCATACTGAGACGTTTTTATGAGGTTTTATTGCTTAAAATACTATGATGTATTTTTGACGTTTTATGCCATACTATGACGTTTTTTTAGCATTTTTCAGCCATACAATACTTAGATTTTTTTTGGTATTTTTATGCCTTTCTGTACTATCTCATTTGATGCCTGACCATACTATGACGTTTTTATGAGGTTTTATGCTTAATATACTATGATGTTTTTTTGACATTTTATGCCATACTATACTATGACGTTTTTTTAGCATTTTTCAGCCATACAATACTTAGATGTTTTTTTGACATTTTATGCCTTTCTGTACTATCTCGTTTGATGCCTGACCATACTGAGACGTTTTTATGACCTTTTATGCTTAATATACTATGATGTATTTTTGACGTTTTATGCCATACTATACTATGACGTTTTTTAGCATTTTTCAGCCCCACAATACTCAGATGTTTTTTGGCATTTTTATGCCCTTCTGTACTATCTTGTTTGATGCCTGACCATACTGAGACGTTTTTATGAGGTTTTATTGCTTAAAATACTATGATGTATTTTTGACGTTTTATGCCATACTATACTATGACGTTTTTTAGCATTTTTCAGCCATACAATACTTAGATTTTATTTGGTATTTTTATGCCTTTCTGTACTATCTCATTTGATGCCTGACCATACTATGACGTTTTTATGAGGTTTTATGCCTTAATATACTATGATGTTTTTTTGACATTTTATGCCATACTATACTATGACGTTTTTTTAGCATTTTTCAGCCATACAATACTTAAATGTTTTTTGACATTTTTATGCCTTTCTGTACTATCTCGTTTGATGCCTGACCACACTGAGACGTTTTTATGACCTTTTATGCCTTAATATACTATGATGTATTTTTGACGTTTTATGCCATACTATACTATGACGTTTTTTAGCATTTTTCAGCCCCACAATACTCAGATGTTTTTTGACATTTTTATACCTTTCTGTACTATCTTGTTTGATGCCTGACCATATTATGGCATTTTTATGAGGTTTTATTGCTTAAAATACTATGATGTATTTTTGACGTTTTAAGCCATACTATACTATGACGTGTTTTTTTTTAGCATTTTTCAGCCCCACAATACTTATATTTTTTTTGTATTTTTTATGCCTTTCTGTACTATCTCATTTGATCCCTGACCATACTGAGACGTTTTTATGACCTTTTATGCTTAATATACTATGATGTATTTTTGACGTTTTAAGCCATACTATACTATGACGTTTTTTAGCATTTTTCAGCCATACAATACTTAGATTTTTTTTGGCATTTTTATGCCTTTCTGTACTATCTCGTTTGATGCCTGACCATACTGAGACGTTTTTATGACCTTTTATGCCTTAAAATACTATGATGTATTTTTGACGTTTTATGCCATACTATACTATGACGTTTTTTAGCATTTTTCAGCCATACAATACTCAGATGTTTTTTGGCATTTTTATGCCCTTCTGTACTATTTCGTTTGATGCCTGACCATACTGAGACGTTTTTATGAGGTTTTATTGCTTAAAATACTATGATGTATTTTTGACGTTTTATGCCATACTATACTATGACGTTTTTTTAGCATTTTTCAGCCATACAATACTTAGATGTTTTTTGGCATTTTTATGCCTTTCTGTACTATCTCATTTGATGCCTGACCATACTGAGACGTTTTTATGACCTTTTATGCCTTAATATACTATGATGTTTTTTTGACATTTTATGCCATACTATACTATGACGTTTTTTAGCATTTTTCAGCCCCACAATACTCAGATGTTTTTTGGCATTTTTATGCCCTTCTGTACTATCTTGTTTGATGCCTGACCATACTGAGACATTTTTATGACCTTTTATGCCTTAATATACTATGATGTATTTTTGACGTTTTATGCCATACTATACTATGACGTTTTTTAGCATTTTTCAGCCCCACAATACTCAGATGTTTTTTGACATTTTTATACCTTTCTGTACTATCTTGTTTGATGCCTGACCATATTATGGCATTTTTATGAGGTTTTATTGCTTAAAATACTATGATGTATTTTTGACGTTTTAAGCCATACTATACTATGACGTGTTTTTTTTTTAGCATTTTTCAGCCCCACAATACTTATATTTTTTTTGGTATTTTTATGCCTTTCTGTACTATCTCATTTGATCCCTGACCATACTGAGACGTTTTTATGACTTTTTATGCCTTAATATACTATGATGTATTTTTGACGTTTTAAGCCATACTATACTATGACGTTTTTTAGCATTTTTCAGCCATACAATACTTAGATTTTTTTTGGCATTTTTATGCCTTTCTGTACTATCTCGTTTGATGCCTGACCATACTGAGACGTTTTTATGACCTTTTATGCCTTAATATACTATGATGTATTTTTGACGTTTTATGCCATACTATACTATGACGTTTTTTAGCATTTTTCAGCCCCACAATACTCAGATGTTTTTTGGCATTTTTATGCCCTTCTGTACTATCTTGTTTGATGCCTGACCATACTGAGACGTTTTTATGAGGTTTTATTGCTTAAAATACTATGATGTATTTTTGACGTTTTATGCCATACTATACTATGACGTTTTTTAGCATTTTTCAGCCATACAATACTTAGATGTTTTTTGGTATTTTTATGCCTTTCTGTACTATCTCATTTGATCCCTGACCATACTGAGACGTTTTTATGACCTTTTATGCCTTAATATACTATGATGTATTTTTGACATTTTATGCCATACTATACTATGACGTTTTTTAGCATTTTTCAGCCCCACAATACTCAGATGTTTTTTGGCATTTTTATGCCCTTCTGTACTATCTTGTTTGATGCCTGACCATACTGAGACATTTTTATGACCTTTTATGCCTTAATATACTATGATGTATTTTTGACGTTTTATGCCTTACTATACTATGACGTGTTTTTTTTTTAGCATTTTTCAGCCCCACAATACTCAGATGTTTTTTTGACATTTTTATACCTTTCTGTACTATCTTGTTTGATGCCTGACCATATTATGGCATTTTTATGAGGTTTTATTGCTTAATATACTATGATGTACTTTTGACATTTTATGCCATACTATACTATGACGTGTTTTTTTTTTAGCATTTTTCAGCCATACAATACTTAGATTTTTTTTGGCATTTTTATGCCCTTCTGTACTATCTTGTTTGATGCCTGACCATACTGAGACGTTTTTATGAGGTTTTATTGCTTAAAATACTATGATGTATTTTTGACGTTTTATGCCATACTATACTATGACGTTTTTTAGCATTTTTCAGCCATACAATACTTAGATGTTTTTTGGTATTTTTATGCCTTTCTGTACTATCTCATTTGATCCCTGACCATACTGAGACGTTTTTATGACGTTTTATGCCATACTATACTATGACGTTTTTTAGCATTTTTCAGCCATACAATACTTAGATGTTTTTTGGTATTTTTATGCCTTTCTGTACTATCTCATTTGATCCCTGACCATACTGAGACGTTTTTATGACCTTTTATGCCTTAATATACTATGATGTATTTTTGACATTTTATGCCATACTATACTATGACGTTTTTTAGCATTTTTCAGCCATACAATACTTAGATTTTTTTTGGTATTTTTATGCCTTTCTGTACTATCTCATTTGATGCCTGACCATACTATGACGTTTTTATGAGGTTTTATGCCTTAATATACTATGATGTTTTTTTGACATTTTATGCCATACTATACTATGACGTCTTTTAGCATTTTTCAGCCATACAATACTTATATTTTTTTTGGTATTTTTATGCCCTTCTGTACTATCTTGTTTGATGCCTGACCATACTATGACGTTTTTATGACCTTTTATGCCTTAATATACTATGATGTATTTTTGACGTTTTATGCCATACTATACTATGACGTTTTTTAGCATTTTTCAGCCCCACAATACTGAGATGTTTTTTGGCATTTTTATGCCATTTTCTACTATCTCGTTTGATGCCTGACCATACTGAGACGTTTTTATGACCTTTTATGCCTTAATATGCTATGATGTTTTTTTGACATTTTATGCCATACTATACTATGACGTTTTTTAGCATTTTTCAGCCCCACAATGCTCAGATGTTTTTTGACATTTTTATACCTTTCTGTACTATCTTGTTTGATGCCTGACCATATTATGGCATTTTTATGAGGTTTTATTGCTTAAAATACTATGATGTATTTTTGACGTTTTAAGCCATACTATACTATGACGTGTTTTTTTTTTAGCATTTTTCAGCCCCACAATACTTATATTTTTTTTGGTATTTTTATGCCTTTCTGTACTATCTCATTTGATCCCTGACCATACTGAGACGTTTTTATGACCTTTTATGCCTTAATATACTATGATGTATTTTTGACGTTTTAAGCCATACTATACTATGACGTTTTTTAGCATTTTTCAGCCATACAATACTTAGATTTTTTTTGGCATTTTTATGCCTTTCTGTACTATCTCGTTTGATGCCTGACCATACTGAGACGTTTTTATGACCTTTTATGCCTTAATATACTATGATGTATTTTTGACGTTTTATGCCATACTATACTATGACGTTTTTTAGCATTTTTCAGCCCCACAATACTCAGATGTTTTTTGGCATTTTTATGCCCTTCTGTACTATCTTGTTTGATGCCTGACCATACTGAGACATTTTTATGACCTTTTATGCCTTAATATACTATGATGTATTTTTGACGTTTTATGCCTTATTATACTATGACCTTTTCATGACTTTTTATGCCTTGCTATACTATGACGTTTTTATGACTTTTTATGCCTTGCTATACAATGAATTTATTATGACTTTTTATGCCTCACTATACTATGACTTTTTTATGACTTTTTATGCCTTACTATACTATGACTTTTTATGCCTTACTACACTATGACGTTTTTATGACTTTTTATGCCTTACTATACTATGACTTTTTATGCCTTACTATACCATTACGTTTCTATGACTTTTTATGCCTTACTATACTATGTCTTTTTATGGCATAGTAAATAATGACACTTTAGACATTTTAATTACATTTCAAGACATAATATACAATGAAAATTTTTTTTTTACATTTTGGTTACAGTATACAATGACAATGATTTTATAACATTTCTATGACATCTTATAGTATTACATATTTGTGACATAATATACTATCACATATAACTGGTGATGCATTGTATAGCACTCTCGCCTTGCAACGATAAGGTCCCTTATACGAATCCCAGTCCTTGGGACTTTCTCTCCCACAGTCCAACGACATTTTAATGACATATTATACTATGACATTTTAAGACATATAATACTGTGACGTTTTATGAACTTTTCATGACATACTATGTTATGGCTTATACATGGTGGTGCAGTGGTTAGCACTCTCAGCTTGCAGTCAGAAGTTTCTTGGTTCGAGTCCCGGTCCTGCGGCCTTTCTGTGTAGAGTTTATATTTTCTCCCTATGCCTGTGTGGATTGGAACACATTTTATCAAACCTGTACTATGTAGTTTTACAACATATTATACTATGACATTTAATGACATTTCTGTGACATACCTAGTTACGACATTTTTTTGACATTTCACAACATACTATACTGGCAGTTTATGACATTTTTGTTACATACTATACTGAGATTTTTATTACCATGACATGACACGTCAAAAATACATCATAGTATTTTAAGCAATAAAACCTCATAAAAATGCCATAATATGGTCAGGCATCAAACAAGATAGTACAGAAAGGTATAAAAATGTCAAAAAACATCTGAGCATTGTGGGGCTGAAAAATGCTAAAAAACGTCATAGTATAGTATGGCATAAAATGTCAAAAAAACATCATAGCATATTAAGGCATAAAAGGTCATAAAAACGTCTCAGTATGGTCAGGCATCAAACGAGATAGTACAGAAAGGTATAAAAATGCCAAAAAACATCTGAGTATTGTGGGGCTGAAAAATGCTAAAAAACGTCATAGTATAGTATGGCATAAAATGTCAAAAATACATCATAGTATATTAAGGCATAAAAGGTCATAAAAACGTCTCAGTATGGTCAGGCATCAAACGAGATAGTACAGAAAGGCATAAAAATACCAAAAAAAATATAAGTATTGTATGGCTGAAAAAATGGTAAATAACGTCATAGTATAGTATGGCATAAAACGTAAAAAATACATCATAGTATTTTAAGCAATAAAACCTCATAAAAACGTCTCAGTATGGTCAGGCATCAAACAAGATAGTACAGAAGGGCATAAAAATACCAAAAAAAATCTAAGTATTGTATGGCTGAAAAATGCTAAAAGACGTCATAGTATAGTATGGCATAAAACGTCAAAAATACATCATAGTATTTTAAGCAATAAAACCTCATAAAAATGCCATAATATGGTCAGGCATCAAACAAGATAGTACAGAAAGGTATAAAAATGTCAAAAAACATCTGAGCATTGTATGGCTGAAAAATGCTAAAAAACGTCATAGTATAGTATGGCATAAAATGTCAAAAAAACATCATAGCATATTAAGGCATAAAAGGTCATAAAAACGTCTCAGTATGGTCAGGCATCAAACGAGATAGTACAGAAGGGCATAAAAATGCCAAAAAACATCTGAGTATTGTGGGGCTGAAAAATGCTAAAAAACGTCATAGTATAGTATGACATTCTATGATATATTACATACTAAGGTATTTTATATCTTCCTATATCATGGTGTTTTCTGATGTTTTAATGTCAAAAAAGTCATAGTATAGTAAGGCATAAAAAGTCATAAAAACGACATAGTATAGTAAGGTATAAAAAGTCATAATATAGTAAGGCATAAAAAGTCATAAAAACATCATAGTGTAGTAAGGCATAAAAAGTCATAAAAACGACATAGTATAGTAAGGCATAAAAAGTCATAAAAATGTAATAGTATAGTAAGGCATAAAAACATCATAGTATAGTAAGGTATGAAAAGTCATGAAAAAGTCATAGTATAGTAAGGCATAAAAAGTCGTAATTTAATAAGGCATAAAAAGTCATAAAAACGACATGCAAAAAAATTCATAGTATAGTAAGGCATAAAATGTCATGAAAACGACATAGTATAGTAAGGCATAAAGAGTCATTAAAACGTCATAGTATAGTAAGGCATAACAAGTCATGAAAACGACATAGTATAGTAAGGCATAAAGAGTCATTAAAACGTCATAGTATAGTAAGGCATAAAGAGTCATTAAAACGTCATAGTATAGTAAGGCATAACAAGTCATGAAAACGACATAGTATAGTAAGGCATAAAAGGTCATAAAAATGTAATAGTATAGTAAGGCATAAAAACATCATCGTATAGTAAGGTATAAAAAGTCATAAAAACGACAGTATAGTAAGGCATAAAAAGTCATGAAAACGTCATAGTATAGTAACTCATAAAAATGTCATAGTATAGTAAGGCATAAAAAGTCATGAAAACGTCATAGTATAGTAAGTCATAAAAATGTCATAGTATAGTAAAGCATAAAAAGTCATAATATAGTAAGGCATAAAAAGTCATAAAAATGTAATATTATAGTAAGGCATAAAAACATCATAGTATAGTAAGGCATAAAAAGTCATAAAAACGACATAGTATAGTAAGGCTTAAAAAGTCATAGTATAATAAGGCATAAAAAGTCATGAAAACGTCATAGTATAGTAATTCATAAAAAGTCATGAAAACGTCATAGTATAGTATGGCATAAAAAGTCGTAAAAATGTAATAGTATAGTATGGCATAAAAAGTCGTAAAAATGTAATAGTATAGTAAGGCATAACAACATCATAGTATAGTAAGGCATAAAAAGTCATAAAAACGACATAGTATAGTAAGGCATAAAAAGTCATAAAAACGACATAGTATAGTAAGGCATAAAAAGTCATAGTATAATAAGGCATAAAAACTCATGAAAACGTCATAGTATAGTAAGGCATAAAAACTCATGAAAACGTCATAGTATAGTAAGGCATAAAAAGTCATAGTATAATAAGGCATAAAAACTCATGAAAACGTCATAGTATAGTAAGGCATAAAAAGTCGTAAAAATGTAATTGTATAGTAAGGCATAAAAAGTCATGAAAACGTCATAGTATAGTAAGGCATAAAAACTCATGAAAACGACATAGTATATTTAGGCAAAAAAAGTCATAATATAATAAGGCATAAAAACTCATGAAAACGTCATAGTATAGTAAGGCATAAAAACTCATGAAAACGTCATAGTATAGTAAGGCATAAAAACTCATGAAAACGTCATAGTATAGTAAGGCATAAAAAGTCATAGTATAATAAGGCATAAAAACTCATGAAAACGTCATAGTATAGTAAGGCATAAAAAGTCATAGTATAATAAGGCATAAAAACTCATGAAAACGTCATAGTATAGTAAGGCATAAAAAGTCGTAAAAATGTAATTGTATAGTAAGGCATAAAAAGTCATAAAAACGACATAGTATAGTAAGGCATAAAAAGTCATTAAAACGTCATAGTATAGTAAGGTATAAAAAGTCATAGTATAGTAAGGCATAAAAAGTCATAATATAGTATGGCATAAAAAGTCATTAAAACGTCATAGTATAGTAAGGTATAAAAAGTCATAGTATAGTAAGGCATAAAAACATCATAGTATAGTAAGGCATAAAAAGTCATAGTATAATAAGGCATAAAAAGTCATGAAAACGTCATAGTATAGTAAGTCATAAAAATGTCATAGTATAGTAAGGCATAAAAAATCATGAAAACGTCATAGTATAGTAAGGTATAAAAAGTCATGAAAACGTCATAGTATAGTAAGGCATAAAAAGTCATGAAAACGTCATAGTATAGTAAGTCATAAAAATGTCATAGTATAGTAAGGCATAAAAAATCATGAAAACGTCATAGTATAGTAAGGTATAAAAAGTCATAGTATAGTAAGGCATAAAAAGTCATAATATAGTAAGGCATAAAAAGTCATAAAAATGTAATAGTATAGTAAGGCATAAAAAGTCATGAAAACGTCATAATATAGTAAGGCATAAAAAGTCATGAAAACGTCATAGTATAGTAAGTCATAAAAATGTCAAAGTATAGTAAGGCATAAAAAGTCATAAAAACGACATAGTATAGAAAGGCATAAAAAGTCATAATATAGTAAGGCATAAAAAGTCATAAAAACGACATAGTATAGTAAGGTATAAAAAGTCATAGTCTAGTAAGGCATAAAATGTCATAGTATAGTAAAGCATAAAAAGTAATAGTATAATAAGGCATAAAAAGTCATAAAAACGACATAGTATAGTAAGGTATAAAAAGTCATAGTCTAGTAAGGCATAAAACGTCATAGTATAGAAAGGCATAAAAAGTCATAATATAGTAAGGCATAAAAAGTCATAAAAATGTCATAGTATAGTAAGGCATAAAAAGTCATGAAAACGTCATAGTATAGTAAGTCATAAAAATGTCATAGTATAGTAAAGCATAAAAAGTAATAGTATAGTAAGTCATAAAAATGTCATAGTATAGTAAGGCATAAAAAGTCATAAAAACAACATAGTATAGTAAGGCATAAAAAGTCATAAAAATGTCATAGTATAGTAAAGCATAAAAAGTCATAAAAACGACATAGTATAGTACGGCATAAAAAGTCATAATATAGTAAGGTATAAAAAGTCATAAAAACGACATAGTATAGTACGGCATAAAAAGTCATAGTATAGTAAAGCATAAAAAGTCATAGTATAGTAAAGCATAAAAAGTAATAGTATAATAAGGCATAAAAAGTCATAAAAACGACATAGTATAGTAAGGCCAAAAAAGTTATAGTATAGTAAGGCATAAAAACTTCATGACCTAGTAGCCTATAACATTACCATAACATAACAGAGTGGCACATTGCGTGTTATCCTGGATAAGAAGAGTGTATGAGCTTGTCTGATGTTGCAGGTCGTCAGAGACGATCCCCCATCAGCCTCTGATCTTCAGCTCATATTAAACACACTGAGGTTTTTCTGTATGAACCTAAAAAGATTCTTTAGCTAATTAAACCTCCTGTTCATCTCGAGGTCACTGAAGAGTCGTGCAGTTTGTTTTTGAGAGAGTGAATCTTCCCCTCAGACAGCAGAAAGAATTTACAGCATGGCATTCTGGGACAGTAAAAACTCCAGCAGTGGAAACAGTTTTAAACTGCAACCAGAGAGAAGCTGCAGTGAACATCTCTGCTCTCTGCTCTGGGTGTTGTACATTAATCTGGTCAAATTTCCAAACACACGAGAACCGAGCTGAAATGAAACATTAGAGAAGTTACTGGAAACATGGAGAAATACAGGGTGAAAGGATGAACACACAAAACATGACAGAGGATTCATCACTGGTACATGCTGCTACAGACGTGTCACCTGTCACCTGACAGCGAGGGCATTTACTTCCTGTCATGACCAGCACTGTGACCTCAGCATGAAGCTGTCAGAGGTCATGCAGGTCTGTTGTCCAATCAGCTGACGGCTCCATCTCTCTCTCTCTTTCTCTCTCTCTCTCGCCCTGTAGAGCTGCAGAGGGAGGGCAGCATCGAGACCCTCAGCAACAGCTCCGGCTCCACCAGCGGCAGCATCCCACGCAACTTCGAGGGTTACCGCTCGCCGCTGCCCACCAACGAGGGCCAGCCCCTCAGCCTCTTCCCCACCAACTTCCCCTGACCTCTGCTCCAGGGGAGAACCACCGCCGCCGTCAAGCAGCCCCCACCTGACCACCTGCCTGCCCCCCACCTCACCTGTCCAGCCAGCATCACACTGAACCTCTGTCTCAGACCTGTGTCTTTGTCGCTCATTGAACAGTATTAACTTTATCTTTCTTGGGTTGGATGTTATTTTATATAAGAATTCCCCTGATTTTAAATTTGACCGTTTTAAAACCAAAATCATTCCAAAAAAAAAATAAAATTGAAACTGTCAGGATGAAAACGCCTGCACACAAATTTATTGTATCCAAGATTAACAGCAAGTGAATCGAACCCAAAGTGTTCAGGAGACGCTGCGGACCGAGAGCAACGTCCTGCATTTTCAATATTAGATTTTTAATAACAGACCAGTATCAGTCTGACCCTCGTTACCTCGTTATGTTCAGTCATAAACCGGTGGACTCAGACGTGCTCTCCTCTCTACAGCTGATGTTTCCTGACACCCCCCACCCCCACCCCCACCACCACCACCACACCCCCCTCCATCCTTCTGTGTGTGTGTTTGAAGTTTAACTGTTGTTGCCTGTCGTCTGAATGAGCCATAAGAAAGGGAGCGCAGACACAGACACGGGAGAAATGTTGATTCCAGTCAGCAACATGTAGCGGCTCCTGTTCCCTGTGTGTGTGTGTGTGTGTGTGTGTGTGTGTGTGTGTGTGTGTGTGTGTGTGTGTGTTTCTCTCGTGGCCTCTGACTAAATGTTTTTGATTAAATTTGGTCCTTTCATGCCTTTGATTTCCACGTAATCACATTTGACAACAGACGCAGTAAATGAGACGACACTATTACTAAGTGGCTGAAGTAATTTAGATGTTTACAGCTGAGATATGTTTCTGAAATCATCTCGATATTTTCCAGACAGTAAATGCAGATTGAGCACAGTAATAAATAATAGAGATCACGCTGTATTTTCTACATTAGCTACTTTTGACCAAAATGTTTTTCCTGCCTTTAGTTGTAGTTGATCTAAAAAAGAATAAAAAAGTATTTTCTTTAAATGTTCTCGTAGCAAAGAGACTCTGATAATCAGAAATGTCTTGATTTGGTTTGACTGGGTGAAAAACGAAATGCACTGTTCACACAGTCACCTTAGAGAAGATGTATCCCACAATCCCTTCTGCCTGAGTGTAGTTTGACTGACGGCCTGAGTCTGGAGTAAACGCTTGTTGTTAACTGTAAGATTTAATCTGTAAAATACTTTTTTTTTTTTTCCTGCGTTCATGCAAATAAAAACATAATAAAAGTGGAGGAAATGAAAGTGTGTCTTCTCTGTGTTCAGTGACCATCAGCTCTCAGCGCCGCTGTAATTAGCACCAGATTTTTAACAGGCAGTTAAACGCTGTTAAAGGGACGTTTTATGGGCGACTTTGGCTCTTTGTTCTGAGGCAGAAAAGAAACTCATCAGCTCAAACCTCCTGAATGTTCCTCTCTTCAAATGGAAGCAAATATTAAACTGAAGGAATTCTAATTAAATTAATTTAGCAGTGAATTATTCTCTGTGTGCTTTAGTTTATCATCAGTGTGTTCATCAGCTAAAAGTCATAAAATTTAAATTAATGGAAACATGAAGACAGAGTTTGCACAAATAATTAAATGAATAATGTATTAATGGCTGAAACATGTCTGTATTAAAATCAGTGTATTTCTTCTCCTGTGTATTTCAAAATAAATTCTGCAGTAGAACAGAATGAAACCATAAAAAAATACACCGTTAAAAAAGTGTTAATTTAAAGTTTTACAGTAAAATTAATTCAGCAACAAGTAGAAAAGAAAAACTACAGTTTGCGCTTGAAACTTTTTTATTTGATTCCAACATGTTATCGTCAACATTTTACAGTTTTTCAAATTATAAATGATCATCAGAGACGCTGATGTGTCATAATTAACAGAATGTTTTGTATTTAACAAGGAAAAGAAGCTGAAAACTGATGCAGAACATGTCAGTTTGTCACAAGCAGGAACTAAATGTGGATTTCTTTCTCAGGAACAAAGTGTAAAATGGTGAATTTCAAAGTTAAAGCAGCAGTAAGTCCGTGTGTCCTGTAACAAACTGAGGCTGTCACATATTCTCCTCATCACCAAACATTAGCATTAGCATTAGCATTAGCTCAGTTAGCAACAACAACAGTGTCAGAGGTTGGACATTTGAAGTGCGACACTAAAATGCTAGCAGCTTAGCATACAGGCTCCATTTACTTCAGCATTAAAAGATGGTAGCTCCATGTTAGCATGTTAGCTTTGACTGTTAAAGGTGGGCAGGGTGAATGTTACACAGGATATAATAAACACTGGGATTTAATAGGTTATAGATGGGGGGGGGTGCATTTAAAGCAGCTGCTGACAGTTGATGCTGATTCATATAATTGTGTGATTGTGTTTCTGTGCTGAGACCAACAACACTGAGGAAAACACTGAATTAACACTGAGCATCCACATTCTAATGAGCAGGAACGTCCTGCAGTAAATTACTGCTTCTGTCTATCGTACGTCCTTATTCACTAAATTACTTACTAATGTAGCTGTAACCATAAAACTCACCTGTTTACCTGAAACCACACGGCTAATATTCTGTTTTTACCTTCAGAATAAAGTGCAATTAAACCTTTATTTTGGTATTTGTTGTTTTTATTTTTCTGTTGTGGATATTGAGCTATATTTTTATTTTGTTATTTGTTGTGTTATTATTTTTTATCTTTTACCCAGATCAATAAAGTTTATCTATCTATTTATCTATCAATCTATCTATCTATCTATCTATTTATCTATCAATCATCAGCTGGTTGTATTTGAGAGATTTGCTGAAACAAACAGAAACAAACACAGAGACGTGGGCGGGAAAAGAAAAATCACCTGGTTTTGATTTAGGAGCTGAGATGTAAAAGAATAATTTTATAGACGGACGATGAAAATACAATATTTAAGGGAGATGAATGTTTATTTATTAAAACAGAGAAACACCAGCAGCTAAAGTAAGAAGCAGTACCTGGAGTCAAACAGCTTGTTTCACCGTGTGGGACTCACTCTGGATGTTTCACCTTCACACTGGGTCCTTCGCCTCGGTCAGTGCGACCTGTGGACGGACAGAGACACAGACTGAAGGTCGTCATGTGGTTCAGACACCTGGACGTCACATTCAGTCTCCGTTTGAACAGGAGTGAAATCAGTAACATGACTTCAGGGTTTCTGATGAGAGCTACATTTATAATGATGATGATGTCACCGGAGAGGTGTCCAGTGATCAGCTGATGCAGAGAACTCACACACTGACTGGAGGCCATTTTGAATCTTCGTCATGGAAACAATCCTGAATCAGACTACAGATCAAACTCTTTCATTTCTGAATTATTGTTGAATTTTACAAGTTAAATCTAAAGTGTGAGAAATATTTATTGTGTCATCAGGAGAAATGATGCTGAAATTAAACCACCTGAAGGTCCCTGAACGCCCCTCAAGGCCCCTAAAGGCCCGTGCAGGTCCGTGAACGTCACTGTGAGCTGCACCCGGACCTGTGAGTGGAACACGTGTCTGAGCTCAGCTCAGTCACCATGGGGCTTTTTTTTTTTCTAGATCACTCCGCCATATTTATCTAATATATCATACATATAAATATTTATATATATTTATATTTATTGATCAGCTTTCCGCGGGTTTATTTCACTTCACAGAGCCGCGAGTAAAAGACTCACCTGTACGGAAGAGGAGGAAGGACAAAACTCAACAACCATCTGAATGAATTCGAGCAACATGACCTGATGGGACCGCGGGTCTTTACTGTGACGTCAGGCTCATCTTTATATTTAAATTAATTGATTAAGAACCGACTGCGACACTGTGACATTATTTATCACATCTGCAGATGTTTTATGAATTTTTACAGCTGTAAATAATTTAATGTTTGTTTACACAAACAACCTGTTGAATCTTCACTGTTTTATCGCATTTTGACGTTTGAAGTAATAATTGGTTCTTGTATTGATTATTGATTAAACTTCTGTTTTGTCAAGTATCAAAATTAAACTACAATTCAACATTTGAAACTTTTTTCTAGTTTGGGTTTTTACTCTGAAGACGTTCGTTGTTGTTGTTGTGTCAGGCTTCTTCCCGCGGCCTGCAGGTAAAGTCTCCATGTTCCCGCCGCTGCAGCAGCTGCTGTCAACACATCTGTAAAACACACACACCACACACACATACACAGAGTTTTACACAGTTTGTCTGGAGGAACATGAGACAGAGATGAACGTGATCAACTTCCTGGTTCAGACTGAACTCAGAGGAGTGAGACCTCTCCCTCATTAAACAGCTGATTCATTTATTTTAAACGCACACAGAAAAAATACAAAGTGAATTAAATGGATTTTAAATTAAATGGATTTATTCTCAGAAGAGACCGAGGTGATTTTTATTTTTTTATTCTTTATTATTTACGGATGAATAAAGAAGAAAAAAAGTTCAGATGGATGAAGAAGGAAAATAATTAAAAATACTTGAAGACTCTTCTGTCAAAGTGTAAATCTGATTTTACACTGACTTTTATTTCCAGCTGCTATAAAAAAAAGAAATATTTTCACTTGATCAGTAAATATTTACTATTAAGGCCACGTGCAAGTGGCAGAAGCATTGAAGACATTTTTAAGAAAATGACGAAGAAGAATCGAATTTGTTTTTCTTTTATTTAAAATTTGATGCACAAAATTAAATATGTTAAAATCGATACTGGTGATTTACCATTAACCCCTCCCCACACACACACACACACACACACACACACACACACACACACACACACACACACACCTGACGGGGCTGAGGGCCCTCACACCTGTGGGGCCTGTGAAGGCACAGCGGGAAGGTCACATGATCCAACCAGCAACAGACAACATATGAGATTTTATTTATTAAGGTCAGAGGGAAAATGTTGATTCGGTGACTCCTGTTAATGGCTCCGTCACGTGCCTATATCTGGAAGAACGCGTCACATCCGGTTCTCGTGTCACCGGATAAATAAGTGATTTTACAGAAAGGTTCACGAGGCGCAGCCACAACTTCAGTGTAATTAAAATAAGTAATAATTATTCTAAAATTAAAGAAATGTGAAGAGTCGAACGTCTGTGTATGTGTGTGTGTGTGTGTGTGTGTGTGTGTGTGTGTGTGTGGCCGCTGTGACAGCTCTGTCACTCTCCCCTGGGTCACCACTATAGCGCCCCCACCTGGTGGTCTACCTGTCACCTCCAGCGGCCAGGCTCAGACACAAGGCCGGGAGAGGAGGAGGGAGAGACGGGCTGAGAGGCCGCAGGTAACCGGCTGTTAGTGGCTGCAGTTTGTGATTGAGTTTGATAGTACTGTGTGTGTGTGTGTGTGTGTGTGTGTGTGTGTGTGTGTGTGTGTGTGTGTGTTGGAGAGGAGTTGAGGAAACATTTTGCTTTTCCTACAAGTGAGAATTGATATGTTTAATTTAGGAGAGTGAAGTTGAGGAGCTGGAGGAAGTGGAGGAGATGAAAGAGGAGGAGGAGGAGGAAAAGAAGAAAAGGAGGAGGAGAAGAAGAGGAGGAGGCGGAGGAGGAGGAGAGGGCCGCTGGTCGCCGGGTTTCCATGTGACAAGGGGAAATATGAGGGACTTTGACAGGTCTTAAACGGTCTGGCGCCAAGGCCTCAGTCTAGCCGCTAAATATAGCCGGAGAGATGATGCAGGGAGATGGGAGGAGAAGATGGAGCGATGAAAAGGAAGAAAGGAACAATGTGGAGCGGAGGAGGAAAATAACAATACTCAATTATAGAGGAATAGGCTGAAAAGTGTCTGTTGTGTTGTAATTAGAGCGGCTCGGGTCACCGCGACGCGCACGAGACGCTTTTTTTTTTTTTTAATTTATTTTTTTTAGGCGCGCTCTCACATCTGCACCTGTAAGGGAGCTGAAGCGCGCGGACACGTGAAGGACACACGGAGACTCGGGTCAACTTCCTGCTGCATGAAAACACTTTAAATCACCGACGAACTCTGCGTGAAATTTAAACTGACAAACTTGTTTATTTTGAGGAATTTGTGCGGATGAGATCATAAAGAATCTCATCAATATCATAAATAATGAGTTTATTATCCAGCTATCAACTACAGGAGGAAGTTAAAGGCCGCGACTTCTGCATTTGTTGTTTTTAATTTGTTTAATTTTTTTGCAGTTTCTTTTCTCAGGACGCAAACACTCACAAACAAAAACAAGTCCAGTAGCGTATTTACTGACTGCCCCCCCCCCAAGAAAAACAAAAACAAACTGTGAGTGTATGATGATCAGTCAAAGCAGTGCCCCCCCCCCCTCCATGCAGCTCCAGCAGCGGCTCAGACTGAGTCCTCCTTCCACCTAATGACTTTTAAATCGCGCGTAATGGAGATTTCTGCGCCGCTGAGGCTCAGAACAAATAAATGGGGAGTAATTTGCACAAAGCTTTATTGATACAATTACCCAGAAAA
Source organism: Seriola aureovittata (assembly GCF_021018895.1). Classification (NCBI taxonomy): domain Eukaryota; kingdom Metazoa; phylum Chordata; class Actinopteri; order Carangiformes; family Carangidae; genus Seriola; species Seriola aureovittata. The sequence goes on along the minus strand of NC_079367.1, from coordinate 2,582,005 downwards.
GAAAAACCGTTATCCACCTCCATATGTTGCTAATCTTTTTTTTTTTTTTTTTTACTCCCATGTAAAGCTCCATGCACGCGGCTCCAAACACTCTAACCAGCCGCCGCTCCCGCCGCTCCCACGGCGCAGCTCCATCTCTGTCATTTCATAAATCTCTGGCTGCAGCATTCCAAACAAGTCAGCTGTCCGAGCGAATTATAACAGATGCACGGCGCAGTGGAACTCTGAGGGAAGCGGGGAGCTGTGCGGAAGACATTCTGGATGATTTTACATTCTCATGTTCACGTGCCAACACCTGGTGCTCGGCTGAAAAAATAACGCACCTTTTATCCACCTGGTGACCGAGGAGCGGGCTGCGGCCGCGGGTCTGCGCCGGGCGAGGAGGCTGATGCTCCGGGGACCTGTGTCTGATCTGAGATGCTCCTGTGTGTGTGTGTGTGTGTGTGTGTGTGTGTGTGTGTGTGTGTGTGTGTGTGTGTGTGTGTGTGTGTGTGTGTGTGTGTGTGTGTGTGTGTGTGTGTGTTGGGGGGGGCTCTATCAATGTGATGGAAGCCGAGCAACAAGTGTGAGACACAGTGGAGATGTGCAAACATTTAAATCACGCAACACGCCGCATCTGACGCACTTTTTTTGCACCTTTTTGAAGCAGAACGAGTTAATTTGAGGGTTTTAAACTCCCGCTGCGGCCGGTCAGGAAATGTATTTTATATTTGAATAATTTATAGATATTAGTGGAGAGGGTTTTCATCAGAGCTGTGTGCGGCTGGCAGCGGAAGCCGCAGAGTTAGAGGGGTTAATAGGAAATGCGCAGTTGCCTCTGACAGTCTCCTTCAGGAGGATTATCACTTTTTGTTTTAGTTTTTGTCGAAGTGACGCCTGTGGCCGACATCACGGTCCATCCTGCCCGGAGAGAGCAGCTGTTCACCCCCCCACCACCACCACCACCATCACCACCACCACAGCCACCACCACCCTCCACAGACAACAAAAAAAAACTAAACTAAAAAAATATCTCACATCTGACACCAAGTCATGACTGAGGCAGGAAAGTGGAGCGGAGCCGCAGATGAGGCGGCGGAGGGGCCCGGAGGCGCGCGCACAACATGCAGGACTTGAGGGTAAATACAAAGAGACAAGAGGTTGTTCTGATTGTGGCGCATCAGAGGACTGGCGCCGAGCGGCTCCTCGGAAAACCGAGTCCGACTTAATCAAGAGTAGAGCAAGGGAGGCTGGTGTTGGAGGGGGACCCCCCCCCCCCCCACTCGTGGCTCCCGGAGCCCCGCACTGTCTCTGCTTTGACAAAATACAACCTGTCGGAGATTACACGCTGCCACGGCCTGAACTCAGCCCCGAGCCCGGGCTCTGAATCACCTCCGCGGCGAACACTGTGATGATTTAACCTCAGTTTAAATAAAAACTCAGTCAGAAACAAGGAACAGTTTGTGTCGGAGTGAGAACTCACCTCTTCTGCTACTCTCTGATTTTTCATTCATCATCATTCAGCTGCTTTTTCCTCTTTTTTTCCTCCTCGCTGCATCTGGATTTGTTTTTTCCAGCCGTGTCTCTGTGTCACGCCGCCGCCGCCGCCGCCGCCGCCGCCGCCGCCTCCTCCCCGTCAGCTCGATCAGGAAAACGCAGAGATAAATGTCTCTCTCGTGGGGGAAACCTGGGGCTGTATGAGTCTGGAGCCAGCGCTAACACAGCCCGGGCTAATGTGAGCCACATCCCGCCTCTACGCGTCAAAACAGCCGATAACTTACAATAATTACAAGGGTGTTCTGGGAGAGAGCGCGGCGGCGCGCGGAGCCGCGGGTTCACTGTGGTGACCGGACTGAGGTGACGTGCAGAAGCGGAGCCGCTCCTCCACAGAAAGGTGAGTATTCACTCAGTGGACAGGTTGGTTTCTCCGGAGGCGACATTGTAAAAACGCAAGCCGAGAGAGGTGATGCCTCCACCGGCCAAGAACTGAGGGCTGACCCGGTGTTTGGCTTGGAAATGGGGGTGGGATTTCCCGATCTTTCCTGTCATTGGTTAATATTTTATTCTGTTGACATGTTTTCTTACTGCTAATGCTTCCGACACCTTCTTGTCCCCCCTCCCTCCCCTCCCCTTCCTCTCCCAGAGTCTGGCTGGAGCTGTCAGAACCACGCCTATAGGGGCCCACAATTGGTCCAGAAAGCGTAAAATCAGCAATCAAAGGGGCTTGGTTCATTAGTGCTGGGGATGGAGGCAGGAAGGACATGTGAGATAGTCACAGATCTGCAGTGAACGGGGCCACATCTCTCCAGTCAGTGTGGGATGACTGAAGCAGAGAAACTGCTGATTTGTGTAAGAGGCACGCAGCGCAGCCGGACTCTCCCGCCACCGCGCCGCTTCCACTGAAGGAGTCCGCGGAGGAACCGACGGAGAAACACACCGACAACAACTCCGGGCTGTTTTCTTCACCCTGACTCCGCCGCGCGGCGCTCCCTCTCGTGCGGCTTTACACATTTAAAGTGCTCGCGAGGCGCGGACCTAACACTGGCTTCAAGGTTGGGGAGGGAAATACCACTAAAAATATCCATTATTTTCACTTGGTTTTTGTGGATGCACCGATGAGAGATCCAGTTTTTACAGGGACTGCAATGGCTTATCACCCTTTCCACGCACACCGGCCGACCGACTTCCCCATGTCCGCCTTCCTAGCGGCCGCGCAGCCGTCCTTCTTCCCGGCGCTCAGCCTGCCTCCCGGGGCGCTCACCAAGCCCATCCCGGATCACAGCCTGGCCGGGGCGGCGGAGGCTGGGCTCCACCCGGCCCTCAGCCACCATCAGGCGGCTCATCTCCGCAGCATGAAAAGCCTGGAGCCCGAGGAGGAGGTGGACGACGACCCCAAAGTTACACTGGAAGCCAAGGATCTTTGGGACCAGTTTCATAAACTCGGGACGGAGATGGTTATTACCAAGTCCGGAAGGTAAGAATCCCTCTGGATCCACCGAGAATATTTTTATCCTGCAAACACGTCCGGAGGTTTTCCCGCATATGAGCAGAGAGAGGGAGCCGCAGCTGACGAGATCAGAGCCGCTGAGAAAGGCTTTTCCTCCCGGTGCTCGGCGGCTGCCTGCGCGTCAGGCCTTTACTGACCCGCGCTTCTTCTCCCTGCGATTTCCAGCCTGATTTACCATTAACAAAAACACACAAGAAAACTACAGCACGCCGCAGGGCTGAGCTCTGCTCCCCTCACATTATGCATTAAATATATAGTTTTTAAAAGGAGTTCCAGCCCGAGAATAGTATGAATATTTAAGGGGTTAAACTGGCTTCATTTATTCCAGTAAGAGATTCAATTAAAAGGAGTTTATTGTGAAATATTTGTGACACATTTCCGGACACATCAAAGGAAAATATTTGGGATATTTGGTAAAAAAATAAATATATATATATATAAAAAAATAAAAATAAAAAGTGACCTGAGCTTGAATCAGGTTTTTATCCGCTTTTATAAACAGGCTGTCACTTCAAAAAGCAGGAATGTGAAGTGCTGTGGTCATAAATATATACTCAGGTCTGTAGTGTAAGGCTTGGACAATACACACACACACACACACACACACACACACAACACACACACACACACACACACACACACACACACACACACACACACACACACTGGGTCTTCACTGTCTCCTAATTGCCGCGCTGGAGAATAATATCTGACCATTACAATATTTCCACTTGTCGGAGCGTCGTGTTTTCGCTGCGCCTTCAAAGCCTCTTTTGTCAGACTTGTTCAAGTGTTGCCTTCACGGTCTGCACGTTGTGTTGTGGTTGACTCCCCGTGTGTTTCCCTCTCTCTCTCTCTCTCTCTCCCTCTCTCCAGGAGGATGTTCCCTCCGTTCAAAGTGCGAATAAACGGCCTGGACAAAAAGGCCAAATACATCCTGCTGATGGACATCGTGGCGGCGGACGACTGCCGCTACAAGTTCCACAACTCCCGCTGGATGGTGGCGGGCAAGGCCGACCCGGAGATGCCCAAGAGGATGTATATCCACCCGGACAGCCCGGCCACCGGCGAGCAGTGGATGGCCAAGCCTGTTGCTTTCCATAAACTCAAGTTGACCAACAACATCTCAGACAAACACGGATTTGTGAGTACTGGAGTTTTTTCTTTTAGTTTTAGTCTGAGCGGAGACGCGCCTGTGTCTGTGTCTGCTGGATCAGATGCTGCTGAGGGTTTGAGGTGTTTTTAAGATAAAGATGAAAATTAATAACAACAGGAAACACGCAGGAACAGCGGGAAATAAATCAGAGAGAGATCAGAGCAGGTAGATTCAGTGGTGAAGCAGAAATACAACATTAGAGGAGTAAACGACGGCGCTGCTCGTCTCCACGTCCAAAGCTGTTGACACTTTGTCGCCACTTGACTCCCCCCCCCAACCCCCCCGTCCCTGACACACGCACACACATACACACACACGCACACACATACACACACACGCACGCACACACACACACACACACACACACACACACAAACACACACACACAGCTTATGTTTCCGTGTTGCTCTCCAGAATATTATCAGCCTGCATCCAAACATCCAGAGCCATTCCGGCCCTGCTCCCTCCCTGCAGCAGCAGCCCAGCCCCGGGGGCCCTGCACGGCTGCAAGGCTGCAGACTCACCGCCCCCCCTCACTCCCTCCCTCCCTCCCTCCCTACCTCCATGTTTATTCTTTATTTTTTAATCGAGGTTTTATTAGAAATAAATAAAATAATAAAACACACATAACTGAGCTCAGTGTGTTTGCTGGACGGAGGATTAAGTGGCGTCTGATCAAACCAGGTCACAGAGAAATGACGTCTCACATCCGCTCCTGTAACCCAACACTATAGTGTAATATAGTATAGTATAGTGTAATATAGTATAGTGTAGTATAGTGTCGTGTAGTATAGTGTAGTAGTATACGTGTTGTTATATATATTAGGTCTGGAAGCTGCACTGCATTTGGTTTTTATCTATAATAAAATATTTCCTGCAGTATTTCCTGTATTTTACTTTATTTTTTACTTTATTTGACATTATTCTACATTATTGCACCTGTGATTGTAAAAATAAATTAACCATAAACTACAAATAAAATATCTGATAAAGTCCATGTGACTGTCAGAGTGACTGGAAACAAATTCAACATTTACATGTCAGTCAAAATTATTTGCAATCGGTTACAAACACATACAAGATCATATTTTATGAATATATTCTAATTTAAAAAAAAATATATATATATATATATATATATATATAGCCTATATATAAATCTGTAATTAACATTATCATAGCGTTTAATTGCCTGCCTTATTTGTAAATATATATTTAAATTTGTTTGTAATTTTAAAAGATATTTAGTCTATTATATAAATAAATGTATATTTGATGGTAAAGTGTATGAAGGTTAAAGAGTGTCACAGCAGATGAAGGAAAAAGTGGAAACGTGCTTTTGATAAAAACTGGATGAAATCAGATTTTTTAGTTTTTAGTTTTTTAGTTTTTGTTTAGTTTTTTTGTTGCTGTGGTTCTGGGTCCTCGTGACAACATGTGTGGCCTGGTCCCGTTTTTCCCTTTGCCCTGCACTAATTACAGCCCGAGCTGCTCACACAGTAATTATAACAGCATCACTAACAATAGGCCGATGATCCGCGGCAACACTGGCAGTTTCAGCTTGGAGAAAAACGACAAAAAGAGACGTAAAAACGCCGCTGATATTCTATATTCAAATCCGCGTATGTGTGTGTGTGTGTGTTGGCGATGCAGACCATCCTGAACTCCATGCACAAGTACCAGCCCCGGTTCCACATAGTGCGGGCCAACGACATCCTGAAGCTGCCGTACAGCACCTTCCGGACCTACGTGTTCCCGGAGACCGAGTTCGTGGCCGTGACGGCGTATCAGAACGACAAGGTGGGTCAGCGCTCTCACTCAGCACGGCCTCTAAATATGGCTGCAGCTATTCTTGCAAAAATAAATGTTCTTACATGCCTCCTAGTCCTCCCCTCCCCTCCCCTCCCCTCCCCCCACCACCGCCACCAAACCCCGGAGACTTAATCTGATTTTTTAGGTCGCCTAATTTCCCTGCAGAGGCTCCCATCATGTCCCACTTGATTTTTGTTTTAATTGCTGTTTTGCCTGGATCTGTGTGTGAAGCAGATATTTTGTGTGCGTGTTTTATCTGCTACAAATGAGCTGTTACCTTCCCCAGCAGTGAATCAATTAGGCGGATAAATACAGCAGAGTGTGTTGTGTTTGGTTGTGATGCGGCAGATAGGTCCTATATAAATATATATAAATATATATATATAGCCTATATATATATATATATACTTTTTTTTTTTTAGTTTTTAAAATTTTCTTTAAATAAAGTGACACTCTCGGCCTCCGTAGTTTGGATTTAACAAGATGTTTGATTGATAAATACAGGGGGGGTTTGAGTGGAGAATTGTATGTGACATTATTATAAACTGGGGTTGAACTGGAGCTTGTGTCCAGGTGAGGAGGGGGTAAGAAGGGGGGGGGGGGGGGTCTTGTTGTAAAAGTTTATGGCAAAGAGTCACAATCGATTACAGGCCTTTTAAAGAGCTGCTGACCCCGCAGATGTTGCGAGTCTCTGCTCAAGTGGCACGCGCCTGTAGGGCCAGCGAGGGGCCTCCAGGAGCTCGTGCAGGGCAGGCCGCACGAGGAGCCACAACACCGGGCTCCTCCACAGCAGCAGCAGTGATCCAAACCGCAGTATTAATTATTGATATGACAGTCATCTGTTCCATATTGCTCCCTCCTCTGCCCTCTGTTTTTTCTGGGGGGTCCGGGGGCTCGTGTGGGGGCCCCACAGAGAAATATTTCGTGGCAGAATTTCTCTCCAGAGGCCAATGAGAATAACGAACCCATCATTTCGCTTTTTATTAATAATGCAAATCCGAGGCCCCCGGGGGCCAAAGTCCTGCACGGTTCTGTGTGCGTGTGTTTGGTACTGAATGTGACCCAAACAAACAAACAAAGGACGAGTCCTGCTCCTGGTCTGGATCCGGATCCCGGTCCTGAGTCTGACATGAAGTGTGTCCGTGTGTTTCCAACAGATCACGCAGCTGAAGATCGACAACAACCCTTTCGCAAAAGGATTCAGAGACACGGGGAACGGAAGGCGGGAGAAAAGGTAACAGACTCCCGCCATCACACCTGTAAAAGCGACGGTGTGTGTGCCATGTTTTTACCCGTCATTATTATTGTTATGATTATTAATTGTTGTTGTTGTTGTTGTTGTTGTGCAGGAAGCAGCTGACCATGCCGTCGCTGCGGATGTACGAGGACCAGTGCAAGGCGGACCGGGAGGGCGCGGACTCGGACGCCTCTTCCAGTGAGGCTCCGACGGGCAGGGACGCCGTCCACTCCCCGCTGGGAGCCGGTACCAGCCCGCTGAGGTTCAGCAGACCCAGCCGAGGTGAGAACCGGCAGTGACCGTTTCATTCTGGTGCTGTGACCCGGACATGAGTCCCAGGGTTAGATCCAGCATCACCAGGTGTCATTACATTATTTTATATATTTAAATGGAGTCATTTAAAATTGAGGGAATAATCAACAAAATGAGGCTAATTTCATGTATAATATATATCGACTTTAATTAGCTTGTTCAATAAATACTTTTTAAATTAAATATAATATACTGTATATTCTGTAATATTAATCTACAACCTGATAAATGTTAAAATAAATCATATTATTATGGGTTTGTTTTGGCTCGTGTGTTTCACACCTGTCAGATAATTAAACTAAGATCAGCCTTTGTACTGGATTTATTTCATTTAAGATAAATACATTATTTTGGAACAGCTGTGATTTTGACAATTTAAAATGTAGTAATTGAGAATATTCAGAGTCACTGAGGTTATAGATATTTAAGGTTTTTATTTCCCACTGTTTTATGTTCCTTTAATTTATCAAACTAATTAATTTAACAAAGCCAGTTATTTCTTTTAATGTGCTGGTTTCATTGACTCTGGGATGTTTGATGTTGCTGATAAAAATGCAGCAGTGTTTGTTTGTTGTCGTGTGTTTTTGGGGACGAGGTGATAAATGGTTAAAGGTTCTTTCCTCGTGTTGCAGATGAGAAAACGTGCACTGACAGCGAGCAGGAGCTGGAGCATCAGGACGAGCACTGCACCGCCTCCAACAGCCCCGGACCTGAACCCGTGTCCCCCTACAGCTCCAGGTGCGAGGACCGCGTGCGCGACAGGCCCGGCGCCGAGAAGAAGGACGAGTCCATTTTCAGTATGAGGAACCTAGAGAAGGACAAGGCGGAGAGCCGGCACAGGAAGGACACCACGGACGCACTGACAAAGGACTCGGAGGCCGGGGGCATCAGTGCCAGTAAGGACGCGTTCTCCCCCCTCATGGTCCAGACTGAGAGCCCCTCGCACTTCAGCCCGGGACACTTACAAAGCCTGGCTCTGTCCGGTCTGCACAGTCAGCAGTTCTTTAACCCCCTGAACACCGGATCGCCGCTGTTGTTTCATCCCGGGCAGTTTGCCATGGCCCCCGGAGCCTTTTCCGCCATGGGCATGGGGCATCTTTTGGCCTCTGTATCGGGGGCGAGCGGCTTGGAAAACGGCAGCCTCGCCACCCAGGGCACGGGAGGAACCCCCAACCCCTTCCCCTTCCATCTGTCCCAGCACATGCTCGCCTCTCAGGTAAGGAGGGTCACCTGTAGCTGATGGACAGAGTTCAGACAGAGCAGCAACACTTCACCTGAGCTGCTTTCATTTACAGGATTAAAGCTAAATGTCACGCGTCTGTTTTAAAACAAGAGGATTTAATAACTTTTTTAAACCTTTTATGAAGTTTAAAGAGAATTTAAACTCAAATATATAAAATACTTGTTGTTTTTCTGTCTCATTTGTCTTTTACTCTCAGAAATCTGTTGTGAATCCTCTGAGCAAACAGATTGTTGAGTTTATGGGACGTTGCTACTTTGATTATTTGACTGGAAACAGTGATGAGTTCTCTCCTCTCTCGTGTTGCAGGGCATCCCCATGCCTCCGTTCGGGGGCCTCTTCCCGTACCCGTACACCTACATGGCGGCGGCTGCGGCGGCGGCCTCAGCTTCAGCCCTCCCCACCACCAGCACCTCCAGCCCCCTCTCCAGGAATCCCTTCCTGGGCTCGTCCCGGCCTCGGCTCCGCTTCAACCCCTACCAGCTGCCGGTGTCGCTGCCCCAGAGCTCCAGCCTGCTCACCACCACCACCACCGGTCTGCCCGGCGGCCTCAACCCCGGCTCCGAGTCCTCCAAGCCGGGCAGCAGAGAGGCCAGCCCGGCCCCGGAGCACCACAGCAACCACAAGACAGGAGGCTCGAGTGGGAGGGTCGCCTCCCCCAAAGCCTCCGTCAAGGACTCGGTGAACGAGCTGCAGAGCATCCAGAGACTGGTGAGCGGCCTGGAGGGCCAGAGGGAGCCCTCCCCGGCCGCAGACTCCCCCAAGTGATGAAGACTCTGTCGGGGAAGAAGTCTTGGCTTGAACACCAGAGGACTATACGTGCATCTGTCCTGTACAGCACATTACAGAGTGGGATGAGGGTCTGACCGATGAGGGCTGTTGAAGGCTGATAACTGATTTTTTTGTTTTGGAACAAAAGCTGCAGATTGAGTGAAATTTAGTCCATATCATTAAATTTAACCTTTTTTAAAATTCACAAGTATTTAAGGTTTCCTGTCCGAGAGAGAGAGAGAGAGAGAGAGAGAGAGAGGGGGAGAGGAAGCCTGTCAGACAACACACCAGAACTCTTCCTTGAGTCCCAGTGTCGGAGTCAGCAGCTCTTTTTACTACATCCATGGATTCACAATCAATTGATAAAAAAAAAACTATAAATTAAATCTGCAAAGAATAAAAAAAAACAAAAACAATAAAACACTAAATAATCATTAAAAAATATTATTTAAACAAAACTCTTAAGTTCAAGGAAGTGTCCGAGAGACTAACACTGATCATTTCCACAAACTCTTGTCACATCCATGATCTCAGAGGCGGACCACAGAGGCCAGTATCGGGCCCCAGATATCGGTCTAACCTGCCTGAGTTCCTGCAGCTCCACAGACTGAGCGGCGCAGAGAGAGAGAGAGAGAGAGAGAGAGAGAGAGAGAGACACAGAGAGACACACAGAGAGAGAGAGAGAGTGATGACTTGAAGCATCTGAGGATCCAGGCCTGATCCCTGATCTCTGCTCCCCGGAGCAGGAGCCTCCTCACGCCGCCGACAGGCAGGTCTCAAGCTGCGTCCAAAAACTTTTGTTTTTGTTTTTGTTTTGTTGTTGTTGTTGTTGTTTCCGGGCCTGATGATTTCAAAAGGGACGGAAGCTGAACGTTCCGTCTGCAAGAGAAAGAACCGCTCATCATTTCATGCCAGAAAAAATGTTTCTGAAATATTTATGTAATTAAAAATAAAAACAATCTGTAAATAAAGCTAAGATCCAAGAATATGCAATTGGTATTAATTTATTCAAGGCTGTATATTAGCGTGTATATATTTCGAATTTAACTCGTTGCTTTTTTTTTTTCTTTCTTCTTCCTCCCTCCTCCTCTTCCTCCCTCCCCCCTCCCCCTCCTCATTTTACATGACCATATACTGTAAATTAAAAAGAAGCTATTTAGCGCTGTTGGTTTGACAAATTGTAAGAAGCGTCGCTGATTTTTAGGAGAAAGGTGTGTGCCATGTTTTAGTCCGCACCCACCGACACACAGAGGAACAGACAGACGGACTGACTCCACGTGGATTCAAAAACACCTCAGGTTACTTCACTCCAGCCTGGAGACGTTCAAAGCAATTCCTCCTCTACGGGCGCATCGTTCATATCTATTCATAAATATATTTAAAGACGAAAAGTATCTTGTTTATGCTGGTTGTCCGGGTATTTTTTTTTTTTTTTGATTGTCTCACAATTTCAATAAAAAATCGTTGTGCTGAAAAGCTTGAAGGCGTTTCATTATAATCATTATTATTATTTTCATTGTTGTTATAATCATCTAATTATAGAAAAGCAGCTGTAGACATTTCTTTATGAAGTCATCTATGGTTTTTACTCTCACACACTCACACACACACACACACACACACACACACACGTGGGGCAGCAGCGCCCTCTGTCGGTCAAACGTTTCACATGAAAAACATTTGATAAGAAAATATAATGGTGTTTAATTCACATTATTATGATAAATACATTTAAATTCGATTAATTGAAACTTTTCGGCCGCAAATTTTAAATATTGAACCTTTAAATGAAAATTAAAATAACAATAAAAATATGAGGTTTAATGTGTTTAAAGCTTTTTAGTGGTGGGTCGTGTATCAGCTGTGTGTGTGTGTGTGTGTGTGTGTGTGTGTGTGTGTTGTGTGTGTGTGTGTCCGTGCAGGTCTATTCTGAGCGGGTCCTCGGTCACCGTCAATCAGCGTTTCCTTCAGTATTGTGCGGCCCGGCGGTATTTTTAGAAGGACTGGAGTAATGTCAGTATTTATAGGAAGAGCTTTCTCTGCTGCTGCTGCATCTCACACACACACACACACACACACACACACACACACACACACACACACACACACACACACACACACACACACACACACACATTACATATGGTTTTCACAGGACAAATGTGTCAACATCTGATTTTTTTATCATTTTTCTCTGAGAATACTTGTGTTTTTTTATTGTATTTATAGTGAAAATGTGTGTGTGTGTGTGTGTGTGTGTGTGTGTGACGGACTTGTGTATGTGTGTCTCGGTTTAAAGGGTTAAGCAGGGGGGAGTTTAGGGCAGCAGACAGCCTTTTGTCCAGGACCCGGCGCCTGTCGCCTGCCTGCCGGCCACAGCCTCCACACCGCCCCGCTTCCTAATTAGAGTCCCCCCTCCTCCTCCTCCTCCTCCTCCCTCCCTCCCTCCCTCCCTCCCTCCCTCTCCTCCTCCCCTTCTTCTTCATTTTCTTTTCTTTCTGCAGCGATAATCACAAAACTCTCCTTCTATTACGGGGGCCATTGTTGCCCCTCTGTTATCTTCAATTAACAGAGAGAGCGACTCGACCTCGCGCTCTGGGAGAGAAAAGTATTTGTCTAAATCAATCAGTCTATGAGTGATCAATAGGCTCCTGTGGAGGCCCCGTGGATCATCACTAATGGCTGCTGACGGCGTGGGGTAAAAAGGCCAAGATTATTCACAACTCTGTTAAATGATCAGCGCGGGCCTGTGTTGTTGTTTGAAGCGGGGTTCGGGCCCACAGGAGGAGCTCCGCGTCCCTCTGAGACCCGGACATCAGGCGCGGGGTCCGGCCTCCACCTCCCCGTGCTCCGCGGAGTGGATCGCATCACTCAGCAGCTCCCACATTAAAATACACCGGAGACACCGGAGCTTTATTAACACGCAAAACTTTCACATTTCTTTCCTTTTATTTCTACAGTCATTCACTGTGAAGCTTATTAGTTTATTAAATCTGCACCAATGTTCAATGTTTAAATGTTTAAAGCTGTTACAGAATAATTGGTTCAAGTCCAATCAACAACACACACTTTGTGACCTTAACTTATATTTCTATGGTTGAATTAACTCCAGAAATGGGTGTAAAAATATATGTACTTAATGTTTTTACGTCAAAGTGATAAATAGTCACTTTGTTGTTCAATTAATTAAAATATTAGAGTTCAAAAACATAATTATGACACGAGTTATGCTGGACAAAAAAAGTTTTGTTGTCTTAACATGAAATTGTCACAATTTTTTGTGGTTTTTACCAACTTGATATTTTTTAGTTCGTGTAATTTTGTCAAAATGTGTCAAAAAAAACAAATTTAAAAGTTGAATGCAACTTATTTTCCTTAGTTTGTTTAAGTTGAAATCTTAAACCCTGCAGGAGGAAACAGACTTGAGCTGGTTTAAGTTTATTGTTTCAGTAAAACACAGAAGAAATTCAGTGTTGGAAGGTAAATAAATATTTATCCACGTGCGCAGCTCCGACATCTTTTCATTTTGTGCAAATTTATATTTCTCCTCATTTCAGAGGAAAATATTAATATTTAATTTAATGTAAAATCAGCTTATAAATACAACACAGTGTCACTGATTAAAATACCCTGAAGTGTTAAATGAACACCAACATGCTGCGTTCACATCACAGCATCAATAATGATCATACACTGATATTATAATGCTTAATAATAAAACAATAAGAAACCAGTTCTGAAGTACTTTTACTCATATTGGAGTATTTTTATGTCGTAGTACTATTTCCATTTCTAATAAAATCATCCATCAATGTTTGACTTTAAAACTCAGTAGTTTGAAAAGTTGTTGTTATTTCAAAGATGAATTAATTGTGTTATTCAGGCCTAGAGCCAGTTAATGTTAATATTAAGATCATATGTGATTAGTTTGATTATAATGACATGACGGACACCTGTGGACACTGACCGGTTCCACATGTGAACTGTTAGAGCTGAAACAGACAGAAGCTGATCTCTGACAGGATTCATGTAGATATTAGAAATTTCCAAGCTGCTGAATAAACATTAGAGACAGTGGAAACACTTTCCAGTATCTGTGTTTGTGAATGACGGGCCGGTATCGGCGCGGTGCATCTGTCTGACAGAGCTGGGACGCAGCCCAGAAACCTGTGTGGTGTCTCCAGAGAGCGCTGCTGACGGCGCAGGAAGCCCATTGGACGCTGGGCTCAGGTGCGGCCATCACACTGGTCCACAATGGAGCAGGGAGGGGTCCAATCACAGGCCTCTGTTGTCCTTCATTAGGAGGCAGGGAGGAGGAGGAGGAGAGAGACTGCAACACTTCTACAAGCCAGTGCCACACACACACACACACACACACACACACACACACACACAGAAGTAGAAAGAGTTAATAACATGCTCCTATAACAGAATATAAGAGCTGTAAATGAAACACAGGAATAATGTTCCACTTTTTGTTTTTCCTACATTTTTCTTTCTGCTGTGATGAAACTTATAATCTCCTTCATGTCTGATGGTCATGGTGCGTTCAGAGCAGGAGAAACAACACATGCAACAAGTCAGACTGTGTGTGTGTGTGTGTGTGTGTGTGTGTGTGTGTGTCCTGCTGTTTCTGGGGGGTTTGTAGCTGTGTGTAGGCCCGTCGCCCCCTCCTGGACACAGAGTGAGGAGAGAGGAAGTCCACAACTTCTGTTCTGGAGACACTTCACTCCGGCGGTGATGATTTCATTTCCTGTATCAGACTGAGTCACAGTTTCTCACTGTTCATCATCGTCCTCGAACGCCTCGTTCCTGCTAGAACAGAAAGTAGAACAACAAACCACTGACACCTGTGGACTGACCGTGAGTGTTTACTGTGCAAATAATCCTGCTGCCACAAAAGCTTTATTATCATATTATATCATATTATATCATATTATATTATATTATAGCTGCGGATTCTTCACAAATAGTCTTTCTTTCATAAATGTGTATTATTTGGATTATATATAGAACAGAACCTAAAGCTTCTTATTAATTATTGATTATATATTATAATTATTATTGTTCTTTTTTGGAGTTCAGGGTCAATAGCAAATGGATCTTTTCCCAGCATGCACTGTGAAATGTGACTTTCTGGTCAGGTTAATGTTATTGTTCACAGAGTCCAGTCAGATCAGATCTAGATAGATATAGATCTACAAACAGTCTCTTTCATAAAGGTTTTTTTCAGTTTTAATGCAGGTTGATTATTTGTGTTTATGTTTATTAAATGATAAAACACACACACACACACACACAAGCCATATTACCCAGAACCCCCTGCACCATCAGAAGGTCACATCTCCAGCAGAGCCACTTACCAAAGAAACAGCCACTAGGTGGCGTACTTACTTACTTTACAAGTCTCATCGATGATGTTATACAGTGTAATGAAGCTGCACATTGAAGAGGAACAAACTGCAGGAAATATAATTTATAATCTTTATAACATCTCGGCGTTCACAGATGATGATTCGTGGTGTTGAATTAATATTCATCTCCACAGTCTCAGTCTCAGGAAACACTGATCCAAATATGAAGCTGTGAGCTTTGAATATCTGCATCATGTGAAAATACAGAAGTCAGATCTGGACATTTTGAAATAAGCCATAAAATAAAATTGGACAAAAAATCTGTAAAAATAAACAAAATAATCATTAAAAAAATAAACTGCAACAGTAAATATGATGCAAGTTAAAAATAAATACATTTTTTAAAGTGTTAGAGAGAATTGTTTGTTTCTTATCACTTGTTGACTCGTGAAATTTCTCTTTGAGAGTTTATACAGATTAAATTATAATTCTGATGTTAATAAAACACCTCAGACAGATGTTTCCTCATTTCTCAAACAGCTGTGACACTTTATGATTTTAACTCACACCGTAGATAAAGTCTTAGTTCGAACAGCTGATGACAGGTGTGACACTTACCTGAGACGGTGATGGAGGGAAACTGCTGCCTGTTTGTTGATGAAAGACGAACTTTAACTCTCGACCTGGGAAAGACAAATGAAAACAATAAATAAATAAATGCAGCTTCTTCTTCTTGAGCAATAAAAGTGCGAACCTTCATCACAGCAGGTTGATGTGATTAAAGCTGCAGACATGGAGGCGGGAACATGCAGGTGTTGTGATGCTGTTGTGCGCCTGGTGATCCTCACTGTGGCGTGGAGCGCTGCCAGCAGAGGAGCGTCATCTCGTCTAATTTAGAGTCGTGTTTGATCCTAAACATACTGTACATCAAAGACGCGTTGGAGCCGGAGAAGGAGCGGCGAGCGAGCGGCTTTCAACCACAATAAACCTCTTTATGAAGGGTTGAGAAGGTGAAACATGCACTTTTCTGCAGTAATGTGGCGTCCATGAGAAGCGGAGCCGGGCGGAGTGGAGGCCGACACGCAGAGGAGCGGGAATAGGACGTTCAGTGGATCCTAACAAACTGTTTTTTACCTCATCTCACTGAAGAGTCATGAAACCTCGCTGGAGAAAAACCATTTCACCAAATTTATTTTGGCTTCGTGGGGCGACGTGCTGTATAAGTGCCGACTCTCACGCACGCCTGGTTGTTCCGCAGCATACATTACAGCACGATGTGGAATAAATATAACATGTAAGGGCTCTATGTAAAGACTGTGTGTCATGGTACATCCTCCTATGACCCGCTGCTCCGGAGACAAATTACAAACTGAAAGGAGTCGAACGGAAAAGCCGTAAATCAGAGCAAAGCCAAACACTGCGGGGCGGCTAATGAAGTGGCTGGAGAAGGCCACGCTGGGCAGCCTCCATCTTGTCACTCATTACTGCTAAAAGAAACAGCCCGGGCTTCGGCGAGGAGGCGGCTTTTTACTGTCCTAGATCAAACGGCGGCGAGAGGCTGCGCCCGCCGCTCTCCGAGCCTGAATCACAAACACAGCTCCGGCCTGCTGCACGTCCAGGCCTCTGCACAAGTGGGCTTTTGATCACGGCAGAGTCCTGGAGGACGTGTTTAAAGAGGGCAGAGAAGAAGAAGAGGAAGTATGTGGGATGAGAGCGTCTGACCTCGGAGAAATCATTTGCTCTGACGACACTAAGAGGCCTGGCCTCACACACGGGGCCGACACCAGATCAACACAGGAGATTAGCAAAGACTAACAGTCTCTGTCATGATGAACGAACGGCCGGGCCGAGTCGAGATGCTGAGACCGAACCCTGCAGCTCTTCTAAAAACATACAACCCGCCCCCCATCCCCCAACACTTGTCCCGACTCAGACGCATGTAAAATACACCCACGCCTGCTTAGATAAACTCTGAGTTACTCCACAGACGGGTGTTGTTCTCCGGCTGGAGTTTGACTGATGCTGCTGCTTCTGCAGAAACAAAGACAGAGCGCAGGATTTATAAGAGCTGTTTATTACTAACTGACATGTTGGCCGGTTGTAAACATGAAGATTTGGAGATTAGTTTCAGAGTGTGTGATGGAGAAAGTGAAGAAGCAGCCATGTTTTTCCTCTGCTTCAGCAGCCTGCTGATTTTAATCAGTCCGGCCTCTGAGAACCGCGAGCAGGACTGTTTGACTGAAGCTGCTTTTATTTGATGTGAACGCAGGACTTCACTCTGACCTGAGATGTTGACCTTGTTTTAGGTTTTATTCTGGACAGCAGCTGCTTAAGATGGAGTGACGCTGCAGACCAGGAAGCTACAGAGAAATGTGGCGGAGAAGGATTTTAGTTTTGAATTTGGAGCGACCTCTGCAGAGGTGACGTCTGACGTGACGCAGTCTGAGCCGATCCTCCTTCAGCTATCCTTCTCAAACTATATCTGTTTATGCAAAGCTGTTACCATGGAGATTTGTATGCCAACAACTGATCAGCTGACTTCAATAAATATGAAAGGAGCAGTTTTTATGAGTGGCTCTTCTCTTCTCTCGTTCACAGGCAGAAGGATGTGTGTGACGCGACGCATCACCCTCACAATGAGTCCACACTGATCCACTGAGCTGCAGGTGGAACTAACTCACCTACAACTGCAGCGACGCAGCAGGAGAGGCAGGAAGAAAAGGACAGTTAGCTGGTTGTTTTTCAGTTTTAGGACCGCAGCTTTACTGTTTCAGTTCAGTTAGAAACCAGCTGGTGAAGACGGTGCAGCATTTAGCAGCTAAAGAACCAGATGTTTCTCTCAGAGCTGAACGAAGAGTCAGTGTTGGACTTTTATTCATCAGAGCTTCAGAAACACGACACGTTTCATGTTGTGCTGATGATGGAAGTTAGCCTCTGTTTGCTAACACATTCTCAGCATCAGCTTTCTCAGCAGTGATTTCATGTTGACGCTGTTTACAGCTTGTTGAGCTGCAAGTGGCCAAAAAAAACAAGTTTTTCAGGCTCAATTAGAAACTAAAGATGGAAAATGATTAAAATGTTGAGACAATAAATTGTTTCCTAAACATGAAGATTATATTTATATCTTTTTGTTCTTTGTCTGTAACCTCTGGTATATTGTCCTCATGTTGTTCATTTGTTGTTGTTTGTTTTATAATGAAATATGTGAATAAATGAACTTGTACAGGTATATTGAGGAACTGATATGAACAGCAGCAACATATCAGTTCAACAGCATTGACTCTGCTGTAGAGTCAATGAAGTTCTTTTGTTTTCAGATCTATGTCCTATAATCTATGTCATATGGTGAATGTGGAACGCTCTGATCAATATAATCAATAACAATCAGATAAATGAGATGATTAAAAATGTAACTCAAGCTCACAGTATCTTCGTCCTGAAACGATCTTCAGACCCGGTTCTGTCCGAGCTTTCATCAGTTCCCTGAATGCAACACTTGACATCGAGCACTTTACTTCCTGGTTTCATCCGGGACCCGTGAACATGGTTGAAGAGGCAAAGTGTGTTAATTATGAGACGACGACCCGCAGGAGCGAGGAGACGCCATGTGACTCTGTGATCTGATGAAGTGACGGAGAATTAGTTTATTTCCTGTTTCTGCAGCAGAACAAAGTTGAGTCTGACGGTGACTCGTTGAAGGTGTTTTCGTAATGACACAAAAGAACGTGGATCTTCATTTGTTGGACTGACCTCTGATGTCGTCTCATCTCTCATGTCTCACGTCTCGTGTCCGTCCGTCCCGACCTCGCAGACGGCCGGAGAGTCTCTTACTGTCCTTAAAGCCAGAGAACATCTGTGGAGAGATCTGAAGATGGCCGTTCACAGACACTTCCCATCCAATCAGAGAGGATCTGACAGGAAGAGTGAGGTAAACTGACCAGATCCAGATGTGTCAACCTGTAGAAACCGGACCTGGGAGCTGTCACTGCTGCCAGACGGGCTTCTATAAGACAATCATGTGATTGGTTAATCAAGAGACATCCGACCTCATTTCCATATCTGAAAAAAGATAACGCTCAAAACATGCAAGGGAAGGAAGCGTGGGACGAGTTACTCAGATCCTCCACAGCAGCGACTCTCAAGCTTTTCCTCACAAAGGATCCTGAACTGACACAGACGAAGTTTTATTACACAAACTGTGTGAAACCCACGACCAGAGTAATCACACACTCCGTCACTGTTTCTTATGGATGGAATTAAAGTGATTGAAGTGTTTGCTGGGGACCCTCAGGAACCCGCTCGAGGACCCCTGAGGGTTCCAGGACCCCAGTTTGAGAACCACTGCTCCACAGTGTTTCATAAACATCGTCTCCACATACTGAGAATCTAAAGGGAGGTGGTGCAACGTAAGGACTGTACTGAAGTACAACTCTGAGTATTTCCATTTTATGAACTTTATACTTCAGAGGGAAAAACTTTTACTCCACTACATTTAGATTTATTAATATCAAACTTTTCAAATACAACATTGTTAAATATGACGTATAACCTGACGTCCTACAAACAGAGTGTGCTCAGATGTTTATGAGATGTTTATTACACTGATTCTCACATGGTTTCATTTCAATAAATGTTTAAATGATCCATTATCTGACCAATAATCAAAGAAAACTGAAAACAGATCTGTGGAACTGAACTCAGGATTAATCATCTAATGACGTCGTCTACAATAATACGTCTGTCTGTACTTTCACTTTAATACTTTAACTACATTTTTAGGAGTTTTCTTGCACTTTTACTTGTGACGAAGTATTTGTACTTCCTGTAAATATGAACACACACGTCATCAGTGTGGGAATCTTCTCTCTGGGTTTTTCTCCTGCATGAGAACAAAGGCTTCACACACGCAGAGAAACATTTAGATGACTCCTGACAACTCACTCACACCCAATAAAAACACAGATAAAGTGAAGTGCTGCGCAGCTTTTAGCTCCAGCAGCAGAGGAGAGAGAGACGACCGCGGGGACAGAAACTAGTCCCTATAAAATCCCAGAGTCCCATTTAACTTTAATGACCTGCAACAAACAATGAGAGAGACGTCGGCCCGTCCCCGTCACACGATCTGTGTCGCTGCTGTTTCACATTTAGCTCCAGTGACGACGGTCCGACGACAGGGGGAGTCTGAGGAACGCCACAACGTCTCACACAAGAAGAGACTCCAAGATGTGGAGCTCACATGAAAACATGAATGTATGAGCTGCTCGGTCTGATGTTCGTGTCACGCTCACCAACACCTGTTGATGAAGACTCTGGGTTCAGGTGCACAAAGCACCTTAAGTTCCCACCTCAAGTCCAACTTAAAGTTTCCTTAAAATGAAAACTCTCTTCTCCCTTTCCTTAAAATGTTCCCTTAAGTATTTAAGGTTTTCTCTTTATCTTGGCCTTTTACTTAAGGAATCACTTAAAGTCACTTAAGCTGTTGCACAAAAGACCTTAGCGTCCAAACTAAGGAAAACTAGAATCGCCTCCTCGTGGTCGTATCCCTCCGCCACTCAGACTAGTTCCAGGTCACTTCCTGTTTATCCAGAGTCAGAGAAAATATCAACCATTTGTGTGAAACTTTCTCCTAATTACTGTGAAGTCTTGAGTTATGGCTAAAAAAATGTTTTGACCTTTGACCATCAAAGTCTAATCAGTTCATCCTTGAGTCCAGGTGAATGTTTTTACCAAATTTGAAGAAGTTCTGTCAATGAGTTACTGAGATATCGTGTCCAAAAGGCCAAAACTGAGTTTTGTGAGGTCATCATGACATTTGACCTTTGACCCCACCCAAATATAATCAGCTTTGTAACTGGTTCTATTTCCTCCTGACTCAGGTCTCTGTGTGAGGGTCCAATAAGCATCAGGGGCCGGTCGCACAAAGCACCTTAAGTTTTCTACTTAAGTCTGACACTTAAGGGTTAATTTCTCCTCAGCTGAGAGTTACTCAAGGGTGCTACACAGAATCTCTTAAAATGTTTCCTTTGTTAAGGCATTTGCAGCAATGAAAGAGATTTTACGGCGGGAAAATTCTACTGTTTCCATGGGGACTGTTTGCTTGCTAGCATTAGCACTTGTGATAGCGCTGAACTTCTCATCCGTGTCGTCTCACAAAGTTGCCAGAAGAAAAAAATGGCAGAAGAAAAGAAGGAAAGAAAACCAAACTGGTGAGAGGAGGAAGAGACGTGCAACAGAAAACAAAAAATGTGGGAAGAAACTGCAACGAAAACTAACTGAAGAAGTCTCAAGAAGATCCAGACAAAATATGACAACCTGTCTGTTCTGGCCAAAAAGGAGCCGATCAAATCCATACAGCAAAATCAATAAATCAATTCCTCTGGTTCAAGGTCCGGCAGGTTCTTCAGACCGAGGAAAACTCTTCTTCATTTATCTCCATGAACACAGACATGATGAAGTTTGCCTTGACAGCCCTTCTTCAAGTTTGGCACAAACATTCACCAGGAACCAGGGATGAACTGGTTAGATTTTGGTGGCTAAAGGTCAAAGGTCAAGGTCAGTGTGACCTCACAAAACGTGATTTTGGCCTTGCGAATGCAATACCTCCATAACACCTTGAGGGAATTTCTACAAATTTGGCACAAACATTCACTTGGACTCAAAGACAAACTGATTAGATTTTGGTGGTCAAAGGTCAAAGGTCAAGGTCAGTGTGACCTCAGAAAACACTTTAAGCCACTTAACTTTGTACAGAAATCTTAAGGAGAAGTTTTTCCGTCATATAAAGAAACCTTAACTGTGACTTTAAGGAAATCTTAACTGTGACTTTAAGGAAATCTTAAATTAAGTTGTTTTGTGCAGTTGTTTTTATTTTAAGGAAACCTTAAATTGGATCTTAAATTATCTTAAATTTAAGGTGTTTTGTGCAGCTGGCCCCAGGTTTGTAACTGGTTCTGTTTCCTCCTGACTCAGGTCTCTGTGTGAGAGTCCAATCAGAGCCAGGCTTCTCTCATCTACATCTGCTGTTAGAAACCCACATGAAAGGCAGCGGGGGAAGTCCAAACGCATCACGTCCATGTTCTGTGCACATGGTGAAAACATTTCTTCACTGAAAACTCTTGAGCTAAATTCTGGCCTAGCGGTCGATCCGGGTGCAGGAGGAAGACGACGAGGGATTTCAGAGGCTCCATCATGGGAGGTCTGAGCAACAACTTCCACGGCTCTGGGCTCATGTCGGTGAAGTCGGCAGAATAACCGGGTCCCATGTCTGCCCTGTCACATGTTCAGGGATCAGAGGAACTGGAGGAGCTGGAGTGTGTGTGTGTGTGTGTGTGTGTGTGTGTGTAACTAAGACTATGGGTTTGACCAGATCTTGAACCGAGCAGCACATGACGCCTACGTACGGTCCGGCCGAGCAGCTTCTGAAGTCCCACCAAAATCAGCAATTGACCCTGACACTAATATCATCAGGCTGCGCTCCAAATTAAACGGTCACAGTGCAAACATGGCGCCCACTTCAAAGGGCCCGGGGACTTACCTCTGAAAAACAAAGGGCATGACACTGTTTAAATACAAGCACCGGGAACTAGTGAGACGCCAGAGATTATGAGGTGGAGCGGAGAGAGAGAGAGAGAGAGAGAGAGAGAGAGAGAGAGAGAGAGACAGAGAGAGAGACAGGGAGAGAGAGAGAGAGAGAGACAGAGACAGGGAGAGGGAGAGAGGGAGAGAGAGAGAGGGGGAGAGAGAGAGAGAGAGAGAGAGAGAGAGAGAGAGGGGGAGAGAGAGAGGGGGAGAGAGAGAGAGAGAGAGAGGGAGAGGGAGAGAGAGAGAGGGAGAGAGAGAGGGAGAGAGACAGAGAGAGACAGAGAGAGAGACAGGGAGAGAGACAGGGAGAGAGAGAGAGAGGGAGAGAGAGAGGGGGAGAGAGAGAGAGAGAGAGAGAGAGAGGGACACAAAGGACAAAGGACAAAGGAAAAACTCTGAACTGGATGATCAATAATTCACCTAATATCTCAGTTTGGGATGAACTTTCTTCTGGAATAAACCGCCCACTATAACAGATGTAACTTCATGCAAACCAGCTACTCACTCAGTCAGTCAGGCAGCACAATTTTAATCAAAAATATAATTGAATATTATCCCAATGTGATGTAAATGAACATGTTTGTCCAACAAAGATCAACAAAAATCTTTTGTTTTTAATTTTCAGTGAAAATAAAAAACTCAAAAATAATCATTCAAACTGAAATTGTGACTAAAATCGCAACATGTGCCAAAATAACGGAGCTGCGACCAAGTTAATGTAACGTGTAAGGCTGTTAACGGGAAGAGTGGTTGTTTGCCCCCAGCTTCAGGTTAACTGCTCTGAGGTGAATGTTCACACTCATTAAAGTTGTGATTAGTGCGAACACTGATGATCTATCTCTTTAAGACATATCAGAGTCACTGTTCTCATGATGTGGGACATGAACGGGTCTAAATGTCAGTGCATGATTCAAATACCTGAAAGCAGCAGTTAATCACCTATAACACGGTTGTTGCACATGTCTGCCACTTGGGGCAGCGACTCCCCCACGCTGCAGCAGGAAACTCTCAGCCAACCTCTAAATGTGTCAAACCGCTGTGTGTGTGACTCTGAAGGTTTTCGTGGAAACAAACCGCTGCTCTTCCTTTAATTGGCCACAGGAGATTAAGAGCTGGAGCTAATGTGACCGCGCAGCTCAGCCCCGGCACATAATGAAGACGTACTGCGTGACATATTGAAAACAACACGACAACACGTCTAATGAAGCCAAGGTTCATACCCATGACAAAATAGCAGCGATCCCTTCGGGGGGGGGAACTGAATCACCCCGCAGACGCAGGAATGTCGGGAAGTTCAATTACATTTATGGGAAGCACAACATCGCATTTTCTGTGAACGCAGCGTCTTCAAAACACCCAGGACACAGATCCAGATCCCAGTCAAGGTCCAGTTAGACTCCCGGCTTTTTCTGGACCTTTGAACTGGATCACAGCGACTTTGAAGAAGACCCACAAATGATATGGAGGAAACCATCGTAGCCACTGAGGCTGCTTGTGATGAGTCAACAGATCCGTCTCCATGACGACACAGATGAAAGATAATAATAATCTGATCTGTCCATTAAGTTAAATTAAAAGAGTTCATGATGTTAGCTATAAAGTCTGGCCTTACACACACCTATAATGCTAGCAGCAGCTAGCTCTACACTGTGATTCAGTCAGGAGTGACTTGTGGCATGACACCATGTTTGAAAACATAATGTGCATATTTAAGATTCTCATTTTAAAACAATAAGCTGGAAACTCATGGCGCTAACGCTACCTTAATTAGCTAGCTATAGATATAATCTGTTGATAAAAAAATCAGATGGTTGCCAGGTAGAAATGAGAAACCAGCTGTTGTCTTTTACTGTGTGAAGTCAAGGAAACACTCCTGCAAAAACTGTCATGAATTTGGAAGCAAAATTTACAAAATTTAATATCTTGATGTACAATATTATCACACACACACACACACACACACACACACACACACACACACACACACACACACATATATATGGTACATAATTATGTTTTTGTGTTTCAGGTGTTTGTTTTTTTTACAATATCTAACATTATATATTAATATGATTGTAGTTTATATATTAATGTAATTATAATTTATATATTAATGTAATTATATTTTATGTTTCAGGTTTAATATGATGCCGGTAAACAGCAGTTCAAAGTGTGTCACTGTGCAGTAAGCAAAGCAGTGAAATGAGGGTTGGACTCAGATGTTTTTTATTGTAAAACACGTCGAGTTACATCTCTTGTCTGAAAAGTGCTCCATAAATAAAGTTATTATTATTATAAAAATGGAAATGTTGAAATAATCTATATAATCAAATATGAGCCTGAGCGTACGAACAGCTAACAAAGGGATCAGACTTAGTGAACAGTCAAATTATTTATTTATTTATTTATTTATTTTGTAGCCAGTAAACGCAACACTAACGTATTATCACCTCGTAAAGTTGTGATGGCGAACGTGTTCACACTCAATGAATCTAAGTCCCATAATGCCTTTCCTCCTGGGCTCCGGAGAAAAGCGTCTAACGCTGCGCTACGTTCACCGTCCAGTAACGACCTTCATCTGTCCGCGGGAAACAGGAAGAAGCAGGACGTGAAGTCAGACGAGCGACAAGAAGATAAAAACTGAGATCGTTTTCAAGGTCCTCCATCTTTAAATCAACCTGAAGAACGTCACATGATCAATCAGATATTTAATCCAAACACTCAATAAGACCTTCAGAACAAATCCATCATAATATGAGCTAAAGTGGGCCTGTGCAGTGTACTGGAGGTCAGCCATGAGCGGTAATACAGCGGAGGCCTGAGGGGGGAGGGGAGGGGATGATGGGGGGGGGGGGGGGGGGGACGACACACACAAATCTCCACCTCGTCTGTGACGCACTGCGGCCACTTGGGGCTCGACATTGGCCAGGAGGAGTGAAAATGACCAATCAGTGATTAGAAATGAAGCCATGTGGAGAATGGGGAAGGGGGGGGGGGGTGGGGGGGGGGGGTGACACTGTATTCAGCTAATAAGAAAGAAACCTCAGCCTCCGCCATTTTGACTCTGGGAGAAAGGAGGCCAAGAACAGACAGCGAGAGAAATGTGGTGGCATGCATTAACCAGACCCCCACCCACCCTCACCCACCTCACCCCCACCCCCCCACCCCCACTCACCTCCTGCCAATTACACAAGAGAAGGCCAGACTCCCACCACTGTAAATGTGACACCCCCTCGCTCTTTCAACCACAACACCAACAGCAGCTTCGCCTCAAACGGGTGGAATCGGAGCCGTTTTCCCCACGACGCCACTTTGAAGATGAACCACTTCTTCTTCTTGACAATCAGCGAGGTGTCTGAGACGTGAAGCGCCGAGGAGACCCCGGGAAGAAGAACCTACGTTTTAACATCAGCAAGAAAAAAGAAAAAGAAAATCTCTCTTTAATTCAGAAGAAAAGAGCAGCTTGAGTTTGAGTCATTCATTCAGACAGGTGGAAGATTTGTTTTCACTGATGCAAAAATGCAGATTCACAGTTTGAAAACAGTCTGATCCTCGTGCCTCAGAGCGGGAAAAAGAGTTTTCACCTCTGGATGATATAATAACAACAACATCAACAACTGGCTGCACAGTGACAGTGAGTGGCCAAACACACCACGTCTACGAAGCATTTCATAATATACGAATATTACATTCAATTCAAATCAAAAACTGTAGAAATCTTTGTTTCCAGATTTATTATTAATATGATTTAAAAACCTTCTGCATGTTTACATTCTGTTTATGTTCCAGTAAAATAAATAAATAAATAAATCGCTGAAATTAAATTTGTATTTTCCACAAACTGTCTCATAAAAGTCTCATTTAAAATGACAAAATTAAAAGTTTTCATGAGCAAAAAGAGAAAACTGTCTTTTCTGTGACGATGTGTTTCATGTTTTTTTAAAAATAGTTTATCATAAAAAAAGTGGGATAATTCCCTCTGTTCATGAAGGAGCAGCAGAGGAGGATAAAGGAGATTATTTTATTTGAAAAATTAAAAATTAATTTGGAAATACATTTTTTTTTACTGGACAGTGAAGTTGTAAACTTTTTAACTGGAAACTACAGAAATGTTTCCCACACAGCCATATATATATATATATTATATATATATATATATATATATATATATAAATAAAGTATATAATATAATCTTTAATATAAAATTGAATGTGGTTGTGGTTTCAGCGACGAGTAAATCCTGATTTTTTTTGGTCTTAAATCCCATAAACACATTAAGAGATTTCACACTGACGGGAGGTTTAATGAAAATGGAGTTGAGGCATTTTCAAAGAGTTCAGAGACTTAAATCTGAGTCCTGTGAAAACTGGCGTTCGTCTCCCGTCCACTGATCACCAAATGGAAGTCATATTTCCCTGCAGCGTAACGCTGGTGTCAGACCGCCTGCAGCTAAGAAAACCTCCTCCTGCTCCGACCACGTGACGGTGGGAGTGTGTGGAGGTTCAATTCCCCTTCCAGAACCTCAGCTGCTCAATTCTGCTGCTAGGCTTCATATATATATAAAAAAAAGAGTAACTTTTTTGATTGCGGCAGATACTCGCAGAGGTGCTGGCTGACTGGCTGCACCAGGCTGACGCAGGGAGGACTGACAGTCGCCCAGTGGAGAGGAGGCTGAAGGAGCAGCAGAGGTCAGGCCGAGCTGGGAGCCAAGCAGGAGGTAGGAACGCACAGACACTGACTCAAAGCAACTCACTGCTTTCTTTACCAACACTTTTCTATTATTTCCATTTAAAAAAAAAATGATTTTTTTTTGTCTACGCAGTCTGGTGCATTGCTGGCAAAATGGAAAATATAAAATACTGACTTTGAGCATGAAAGAGGTGAAACAAAGGTGGTGTGGTTGCACCTACACTCTGTGCAACAGGCAGTAACATGCATGGCTGATACAAGCTCCTAATTCTCCCTAATGCACAAAATGCTGGATGTGCTCCACTTCACAGGCTCTAAATGAGTCCAGGCTGCAGTATAATTGTGTTTTGGCTAATTGGACTGATTGTCTAATTGGCTCTGACGGAATAAAGGGCGTTTACTAAGACAAACAGCCACATCACAGTGAAAGCTTCTCCTCAGGCTCTGCTGCTGCTGCTGCTGCAGCTAATGGATCAATTAACAAGCTGAGTGTAAAAAAAAAAGAAAGTGATGGACGTTAAATAAAAAATGGCGGAGTTGATGTTTGTAAAAGTGGAAGTGAGGCGGAAATAAATGGAGGCAACAGCAGCTCAATCTCCACTTTTCAACAGTTGGAGAAAGTCATGGCTGAGCGTCTGTCAGCAGCGCTATCACACACACACACACACACACACACACACACACACACACACACACACACACACACACACACACACACACACACACACACACACACACACACACACACACACGTGATGATGACAAACGGTGGCCGTTCATTCCCTCATGTCACCAGCAGACATGTAAGTCACGCTGGCACCTGATTTATTCCCGCGCTGCGGACTCACGCTTCATTTACCGCAAAACCCGCAGAGCGCATATTTCACCTGGGAACACAGCGCGCGGCCTCCACGTCACTCACTCATCCACCACACACACACACACACACGCACGCACGCACGCGCACACACACACCACTGCATAACTGCTGAAGATTTCTATTAATATTATTTTGAGGGTTTCCCGCTCAGGCCGTGATGCAGCTGCAGAGATCAGAGGGTCAGTTGCAGGGATGAAGGATCCACAATGAGCCGAGCGCGGGAAAACAACCAACTGATATTTATTTTAAACTAATTTTACTCTCTGTAATTGAGACAGTGATGCTCCTCTGTTGTTTCCTGTAGATCAGATCTTTCTCTCTAAACTTTAAATTCTCCTGTTTTACCGCCGAGGATCAAAATCAAACCGTAACGACTCAAAGAGAAAAATTAATTTTAATAACTAATCCATAATCGTTAATCTAACGCTGGTTTGGAGCAGTGGTGTTAGACACATTAACCACACTGACCTCTGGAGAACACTGCAGCAGTCTGTGCTCATGACCCGGGGCCTGATGCTGTTCCGGCCTGAGACATGAACAAAGCTTTTCTGACCCTTTTGTAAATAAAAGTTTTAGTGTGACGCTCTGGAGATAAGACACGTCATCACGCACCTTTTAATGTGACCAATCGTCATATATTTTTTTCTAACTTTTATTAAAACTTTTATTACTTTTTTTTTTGATGAATTCTGCCTGTGTCGGTTCATACAGCTGGGATTTATTTCTCTACAGTGGTTTTAAGGTAAAGCTTATTAGTGTGTTTTTAATTAAATATTAATGACGGTTGTTTTTAATGTGAGTTTTAGCGTCAGTCAGCGGGGGAGTGTTTGTTTTGGCGCTTCAGGCTGTTTCAGCCTCGTTCCTGAAGTGGTGATCATCATCATTCCCTGAGGGAAATAAAGGTTATTCTTAATCTAAGGTTCTTTTATTAAATTTAAATGTTAATTCAGTTATATAGGCTATTGATTATTGATCGCTGTAGCTGTAGGTGCACCCAGGTGAATGAGAGGCCTCCTGAGGTGCAGTCCAGCCCGCTGACCTGCAGTAATGATCTCGGTGTTACTGGCTGATTCCATGAGGGCGAGCAAGTTTCTATACAAGCCGCCTGGGAGGCTCCTCTCCCCGGCCGCAGCGCCAGGGCCAGCCCGGTGAGAGGAGTGGCGGGGTGGGGGGGCAAATCATTCTGCCCCTGCTGCCTTCACACATCAACTCTGTGTGTGTGTGTGTGTGTGTGTGTGTGTGATTCCAAGAAAAATCACCCCACTGAGCCCCCCCCCCTCTCTCATAACGAGCACTGCACAGGCGCAGACCGCAGCTCGGTGCTGGAGGAGCTGAAAGGCACTAAGGCAGCCGAGCCCACCGACACTTCCCAGCGGACACCCGCCGCTGCTGCTGCCGCTGCTGCAGCCTCCAGAGTCCCGCTCAGGAGTCCCGCTTTATTTAAAAAAAAAAAAAAAAAAAAAAAAAAGCAAGCACACGTGCAGGCGCGGTAGGAAGGAAGGGGGGGACACCCCGCTGTTCACGAGCCGGAGACAGAGCTGCGGTGCGCGGGGATGGATTTAAGCAGATGATAGCTGACTGCGTGAGGTACAGTAGAGAGACGCGGCTGCTGATTAGCTGCTCTGTTAATCGATTATCTGCTGATTATCTGCTTGTTTGTTTGTAAACAGCGCGGCCTGTGTCAGGCGCGTGAGGACAGGAAACGGTGTCATCCTCTGTGAGATTATTAGACCAGGACGGTCTGATGTGGAGGCTTTTATTGTGACAGGAGAGAGACGGTGAGGGGAGAGAGTGAAGGTTCAACACCGAGGCTGTCTCTCTATCTTTAATGTAGCTCACACTGCTTCTTTATTTATTTATCTTAATTATATAACATCATAATCAAACAGACTGGTGCAGAAATATGTCTAATTTACATTTATTGTAATTTTTACTATTACAACCATTTATAATCATAACATTGTATTATTCACGACTTTTTTTTAACGTGTTTTTATTTTTAATTATAAAAACAAAAGGCATTACTTTTATTTAATTGCGTAAATATTGGCCTGCACAGTTGTAAGCATGCGCCAGAGTTAACGTGATGAAATTACAGCGAGAATATTTTAAATATGATTTTAAATTTTACCTTTTTCAATATGGAAAATAAGATTTGATCGTGTTCTTGTTTTAAGTCACTGGATATTAATATTTTTTTTAATAAGGAGCAGGATTATAAATCCACCTCTGACTGGTTGTAAAGTGACTGAGGGAGTTTCTGGACCTGTGAACGTCGCATTTTATTTTGTAAAAAAAGAAAAGAAAAAGAAAAGAAGTCCGTTTGTTGTTGGATTAAACGCGAGGCCTCAGTTTTAATCTGTTTCATATATTTGATCTTTTTAATCAGATTTTCCTCGAGCTGAATCATTAATGTTTGAGGCTGCTGTGTGTTTGCAGTGAGGTGGAATTAAATGCTGTCAACTCAAGATGCTAGAAAGTGTATTTACGTGTTTATCATGCTGGTCATTTACTTCACGGTTTGATGCTGCAGATATAAAATGGCGGCAGATTGAAACGTGTGACCTGTAGCTGTGTCAGTGAAACGTCCATCTCTCAATAACATCTTATATTATTTTTTTTGGTTTGCATTTTAAACCTTGTTCACCACTTCCTGCAGGCCTCCTCAGAGGATTTGCATAATGTGATCAGTGCAGAGTTTGATGCATGCTGATGGTGGTCGACCATGTGACCTGCACCAGCAACATGGAAAATAACAAAGCAGCTTTAACACTAAATTTGTTGTCAAACATGTGATTGTTGTGTGTTTCTGAGCCTTTTCTCAAATTCATCTTTTGTATGTTTCCACTCTTTCCAGATGTGTATAGGAACATTACAAACACACGCATCACTTCTTCTTCTTTAAGTGCGTGGTAAGGTTTTACAAGCAGATTAATTTAAAGCAAACAGTTGGAAGGGTACAAACATCAGGCACAAAACAGCCTCCCTCATCTAAACACAGCCACTCACACCCCTGACACGCTGATGCCAGGACTTTTGTTTTTATTTATTTACTTGGTTGTGGTGTTGACAGGCTTCAATGTGCCACAGCACACGCAGGAGAGTGTGTCCTGAATAGTTTTCAGATCGAATGTCCACAGTGACGGGAGCAGAAACAAAGTCCTGGCTCACGGTTAAACAGGGACCAGTGAAAGGTTCGCTCCGTCAGGCCTTATCTTTATTAGCTTTCACAGACGTCTCCATCAGTTTACACTGGACGCCGCCTCTCCACTTTCATGGCTAAGAGAGCGGCCACGCTTGTGTTTACAGGCCTCCGTCCCTCAGTGTCCAACCCTGAGGAGAGAACGCCGCTGAGGCTTCAGGAGCAGGGAGAGGAAGAGCAACAGGTTTTACACTGACAGGCGTTCAGGTAGTTTTATTTTTGTCTTGTTTCCTACTCAGATTGGTTGTTAAGATAATAGAGAACACTATAAAGTTTTAGTAGAGTGATGAGATCTTACAGTAGCTGGAACAGGATCTGAAAGACGGATTATAGCCGGAGTATGAAATATGTCTGTCTGAAGAGCTGCAGGGCTTTTAATTCATGCAATGAGCATTTTTAATAAAATAAATATGTTTGAAGCTGAAATAATTGAGTTGAGTAGCTCTGAGAGAACAGAGTGTGCACGAGGCAGAGCTGTGTTTTATAAAGCAGTGTGAAAGACAATCTGCAGCAGCTCTGTAGGTGTGAGAGACGAGGGGGGGGGGGGACACGACCGTCAACACAACGACAAGCATGAATTTATCCTCCACTGACTTTCACCTGGGTTTTTTTTTGGTTGTTTTGTCTTTGGCTTTAAAAATCTTCTCCCTCTCGTTTACAACTGCTTTTAATTCCTGTCGTGTTTTCATTGTTTAACTAAGATTTCTTCAGTTCAGTTCTTCAGCGTGTCCCAGATCTTCTTCTTCAGTCTGTTGCATGTTGCCTGCAGCTGTGTCTGTGTGCGACTCGCTGGACGAACTGTTTCACGTCTGTACGAGCCGCACATGTTCACAGGAGACCATTATTAGTTCATTAATATTAGGGCTGCACGATATGCAACAAAAATCATATTATTTTGGCTGATGTTGCCATTCTATTGGAATCACCGTTGTGTTGAATTTTATTTTCACAGAAAACAAATTCAAAATGACACTGATGAGATTTTTGTTGATCTTGTAACAAACAATATATATATTAGGATTTCGATTATATTTCGATTAATTGCGGAGCTCTAATTAATATATTAAATTGTACGGAGAAGTTAAATTCACGGAGGATTTTGCGACTTCTTCACGGCTCCAATTTTCTAAGGAAAAATTCATAGAAAAATGCTGCATTAGTGAGATGTTTGGCCCATTGCATCATGGGAAGCAATAGAGGTTTTATGGATAAGACCCCGAACGACTACATTATCTTTAAAGATACTAAAAATACTGAACCTAAACATTTTTTAAAGTGGGAGATCATACTGTATTATTAATGATTTGGTATGGTTTTATTATTGATTATCCAAACAGCTTAAATCTGATTATTGATTTTGTTTATGTGGAATTTATTTTACTGTCCATACTGAATCTATAGTAAACAGTGTGAACTTCGTGCTCAGTCGTTAGCTGAAGGTTCGGTTGAATCCAATAATAAGCCTCTCACTTACACAGAGACTGGTGTTAACCTGACCCTCGTCCTGTGGCTCGACTCACCACCAGTTATTTTCCACGTCTGAGCGACTTTGACGCAGTTTCTCAACAAACGGCAGCAACTGATGACGACCACGTCAGTCCACACACCTGACCTGCTGCTCTGTCCTGTTGAACATATGGTGACAGAGCCAAGTTAAAAAATATGTATTGGATGGATTTTTATGTTGATGTTTGACAGCTTTATATCTGATTTGCATTAATAAGGCAAAGCTTTTACAGGCACCATGTACAGGGCTTTTTATACACTACAATTCAATACTAGATATTTACATTTACATTTAGAAGCCCATTGAAAACGTGGGAGATAATCGGCTGCAACATCAACCTTTTACCTTTAAATTATATTGATATTAAACAGAAGATATGGAGTATCTATCTGTAGCATGCGCAGAAGATAAAGTGGAATCATCAGCTGGTTTCATCATCACTGTGTAGGAGGAAAACATGCTCATATACGATGATAAAAATGACAATTATTTAAATTTAATTGTTGTAAATAAAATATTATTGAGGGTAAATTTTAGGTGTGTTAAAATAAAGTGTCATGATGTGTTGGAGCTGCAGATCCAGAGAGTGAAGTGGGACTGGAAAGATTATTAAATGATGTCAGTGATTAATTATTATAAAGTAAAAATAATATAAATAATTCTCACATGCAGGAAAACAAATGTAACTTTTAACAGTCGTCGTTATTACAGTTACATAATTAATCATTTTATCTAATTCTCATTAAAAATTAAAATAAATGTAGATTAATATTGAATTTATACTTAAACTACTCATACAAGGCTGTTCTACACACATACAGTGGTGTACATGCTTCATACTGTATGTCTACATCTGATGGCAGTGAAGCAACCAGTGGTGCATTTCTATAGGATTCATAACGTATTATCTGCAGTGGCGAGACTGTGTTACATCTGAAAAGTGTCTGAGGAACAGTGGACGTCTCTCTGTGCTGTCACTGCCTCTCACTGATGCGTCTGACAGCTGAGTATTTGTCTAATCCTGCAGAGATGCTGCAGGAGAAGGCTTCAGCTGTGACGGATGAATGTATGAGCCGGGTCCAGACCGGCGTGGAGACAGATCTCCTTCCAGACCAGTCACGGATGGGCCTATCTGCAGCTTCCGCCATTCCCAGCTCCAGTGAGCCTGACCAGGTACAGTTCATACATGAGATCTGTGCACTGCTAAATTATGGAGGAATCACTCTCTATGTAGTTAGAACTTCATTAAATGAAGTGACCGCTGATTACGATTTTTAAATTACAAATAAATCGAATGGATTTTTTAATGTGACACAAACAGCAGTGGCTCATTAGTGCGTTTACATGCAGATGTGTTTTTCTTGATACCTTATTTCTTAATTCGAGGAAATGGTTAAACGACGTACGTTCTCCTTCTCAGAACATCGAGAACATCAAGGTCGTCCTTCATGAGAGGGAGCTGTGGAAGAAGTTCCACGAGGCCGGCACAGAGATGATCATTACTAAAGCAGGCAGGTGAGTAAAGCAGCATAACATCTGTCAGTAACACGACAATACAGACCGAAACATGGGAAATCATTCCTCTAAATTTTACTTTAAATGCTAAAACTTCATGTTTTACACGTGTATGTGCGTCAATGGCAGGACATCCGACATTATTAGAAATTACCTTATAATAATGAGTGGTGGGAGAAGTAGCCAGAACTTCTGCAGGAGTAAAAGTAAAATCACAACACTGTAAAAAATTAATCCGTCACAAGTAAAAGACCTGTATTCAACATTTTACTTCACAAAAAGTACGAGAAATAAAATATGGAATCAAAAGTAAAAATACTTGTTATGCACATTGTTTATTATTATAGATTCTGGAGTATTATTGGATTTATTTATTGGATTATCAAGGCAGAGCTTATTCTGAGTATTAGAAGTAGGATCAGGTTTTTAAAAATTCAAAATGTAACTGCAGTCAGATAAGAGGATGACAGAAAAAAGTAATTTCAAATTCCACCTATATAACTTACTCATTAGGTCATTCACGTCTCTTTTTAACTCTTTACTCGAGTTCAAAGTTGCTCTAAATAACATTAAAAAGAAAGTTTATTTATGTATTTATTTATTAATTAGTTGAACGTAAATGACAAAAACAGATATAAATGGGGATGAGGGATGAGGGATGGGGGTGGGGGGGGTATGAGGTCCAGCAACATCATCCCTAAACCAACCCAGGGCAGAGTGTGCAGAGCAAAGCTAGGTACCGCTAACAAAATTAAAAAAAAAAAAAAAAGCTTATTAACCATAAAAATTATGATATTGTGGCTTGAATCAATTTTCCCTCTATGAAAACAGTTCAGAATAATTTTTGCCGACATGAAAAAATTGGAAACTTTTGTCCCGTAACGCATTAAAAGCGGTTCATACTCCACGGGCCAGAAATGTAAAGCGTGTGGAAAATTACAGTGAAAGTGATAAAAAGATTTCATTATGCAAAACGAGCATCATACCTCTCTGTGACCATCTGTTTAGACAGCTAATAGTAACATATAGCCGTTATAACTTTCAGGAAGAGACACGACGTTCCTGCAGCGTAATTGAAAACACAAATGACTGCTCTGCTTGTTGGATTTAATGTGACCTGAGGATTAGATAGTGAGGCCTTTGGACATTAACCAGAGAATGAGTACACTCTCAAACCGACCTCCGCCTCTCTTTCCTCATGGGATGTTTTTTTTTTCCAGTAAAAAATGTAAAAGGTCACCACATTTTTTCTTTAATGCTGCATAACTGTGAGGGATGGGCTTTCCCTTGTCCAGCTGATAAAGTGGGCTCTCAATCCTTAAAGCCCTTTGAAGGGCTGTGCAGTGGTGTAGCTGTGCAGCTGTGCTGGGAACCTGTCTGCCTTCACCTCCAGTCAGTCTGAGGCAGAGACGCTGCTGAAGGTCACAAACGCCGGCTTCATCCTTCACAGGCAGCAGCTCCGCAAACCACCTCACTATAAACCATATCAAACCAGACTGAATTATTCAAGTGTGTTATGAATAGTGCATGTGGAGCTACTCAGCTTGTTATCATGCCAGCAGATATTTGGTAATGTTGACATCTGTTATAGCAAAGAGCTCGTTGTAGTAGCCCAGTAAAACACTGTTTAATGCTGCATTAAATCTGAGCGTTTTGTAAGTGATCACAGCTTCCTCTGTACATCTTCATTCTTCACTCAAATCAAAGTCATTTCCACTGATTTTCCAATAATGTGTCAAATATTAATCACTGATCAGAAAATAAATAATAATCTAAATCAGGCTCAGGTTTTCTTCAAGCAGTCTAAAGTAATTACTGATAACTTCATTATTTAATTCTGTCAAATCTATTATAACAGTGACAGTTTTCTCCTGTAATTAGAGTAAAATGATAAATCATTAAACAGAAGCCAAATAAATTATTTATTTAATAGTATTATAAAAGATAAAAATGTACAGCCGTGCTGTGAGGCAGCCATTAGGCACAACGGTACTTTGAACTGAATGCTAATGCTAGCTACATACCATAACCACGATGACAATGAAAACATGTTGATATATAGCTGCTGTGATTAAAAAAAGTTAGCATGCTAACTGTTGCTAATGACAATGAAAACATGCTGTTGTATCACTGCTATAATGTTTACCGAAAGTTAGCATGCTAACCTTTGCTAATGATAATGAAAACATGCTGATTTGTAACAGCTATAATGTTTACCGAAAGTTAGCATGCTAACTTTTGCTAGTAAGTACTAAACGCAAAGTACAACTGAGGTTGATGGGAATGTCAGTAGTTTTGTGACGTTGAACTGAATGCTAACGCTAGCACAACAACTTGCCCACAATGACAATGAGGACGTGCTGATATATAGCTGTAACTGCTATAGTGCTAACTGCGATTGCATTTAGCTGTAGTTCATCCGTGTCAGGTCCTGAGAGTGGCTCAGACGTTTGTCCGTTAACACCAGTTCAGCAGAGCAGCCTCTGACAGGAGATGATGGATCAGTGTCAGGAAGTCTGTTAGTCCACAGTCTGTCTTCTTTATCAGAATATAACCAAAGCTTCAGTTTCATGTATCCGCAGATGAGTGTTGGTGACATGTTTAAATGTTTTCTAACCCGCTGCTTCAGCACAATGATTTTACATCAGTCGACTAGACACAGATTTACAAATAAGTGGTTTTGCTCTGTTGTTCCTGGACTTTTTATTTGTAATCCCTCATCATAGCTTGGCTCCATTTTTAAGTTTTATGCAGTTCAACCAAGTGTTATTTTTGTGTCTTCTCAGATGGTTTCATGTGGAGGATTTTAGTTGATATAGGAGGAAATAAATCTGATGTTTTAAAAGGAAAACAAAAAAACCTCAGAAACCTAGTTGTCCACTTTCCTATCTCATCAATAATCTTGGAAGCTTTCTAATGTATTTAACCTCTCAAGGGTCCAAACCCCGACTTAGGGGCCCAAAAGCACAGGGTTAGATTGTAAAAACGAGGACATGTTCCACAAGTTATAAAGTACAGCTGTGGCTAACAATGTCAAGGTGTCACATTCAGTGTCGTTGCAGTTAGCCGCTGAACAAACAACCAGGAAGTTAGAAAGTGATGCAGGTATATCTGCTCTTCTCCTGCAGTAGAAGACTGTGAGTGACTGTGCTGATCTGTGTGGAACTGAAAGGTCAAAGGTCAGGAGGAAGTGTGAAAACGCAGTAGAGTGATGGCTGTGTGGATCTGCAGGGCTGCTGTGAGAGTGATGCGGTGAATGGACGTTTCATATCCACGTCACATTGTTAAGTGTTATCAGTATTATTCTAAACACACACATGATGAACTGACTGTCAGTTAAAACTGCAGACAGTCAGAATTAACTGTGTTTCATGATGTTTTTAGACACGTGTGAGAGCAGCTCAGATCCTGAGGGACGTGTTTTTGAGAACTTCGAGTATTTTGGAAAAAATTGTTTAAAAACAGAAGAAAGAAAGTCCTTAAAAACAAAACAGGCTTTTCTTCTTGATGATAAATTAGGTGTCTCACACAGTACACTAAAAAAATTAGATACAGTTGAAATCTTTACGAACAAGTAAAATGTAGGTTTCGTAGTATTAAAAAGTTTGCATTTTAGTTTCATTTATGAAATAAAAAATGTGCAGAGGTTTGAACAATATTTTAAAGCTAATGAACCAAATTAAAGATGATTCTACATTAAAAATTAAGATCTTTGTAGCAGCATGTCACCGATATAAAGCCATAGCTGTGAAGCTGTCACTGTGTTTCCAAACTGTGGAGAAGGACTGACTGTGTGTTCTTAGGGCTGTGTGCTCCACATTATATGTTCATTTCCATGTATTAATTAAAACAAAATGGAATTAACATGGCATTTAAAAATATATATATTATATACATATATAAATACAGAAACTACATAAAAAAGAAAAGTTTTGTCACCGCTGACATTGGTGACATAATAGTTCACACTTTACTGCTTGTAGGTTTTCTAGATGTGTAGTTGTCAGAAATAACAAATGTCAAAATCAAGTAAGACTGGTTGTTATTGAAAATGCAAAGTAATATGTTAAATTAATAAAAAATATATTATTTGAGGCAGCCTAATTACACTTACAATGAAACAGTGTTGGCACTTTTAAAAAAAGTTTAAAGTTAAAACTCACGAAAACTGACGACCTCCTTCTTCAACATGTAGTAAAAAAATTAATAAAGTGTTTCCCTGATGTAAAAAGTAAAAGTCTGGGGTCCTCTGCTGTAACATGTGAAGGGGGGGTCAGTGCAGAGGTGGCAGGGGAGGAGATACAGATACAGAACCACCAGGCTGTCACCCAGGGGATCCCACATTTCCCCCAACACTATGAGAGGAGACCAGCTCGGTCCACTCCCATGCAGCACCTAGCTGAGGCTGGAGGACTTGTTATTGTGAGTGTCATTGTCCAGGCGTAATCCTCCCTCTTCAAAGCACCCAGCGCTGCTCTTCCCTCACTCTCTCCCTCTGTATACAGCCCGTCAAGAGCGCAGCGGCCGCTTGATAAGAGGAACCCGGCGCCCACAATAGGCCGAGTCTGCTAGGTTGTAGCGCTTCATCATCCCACCCCCCAAACCCCTCCACCCTCCCCCCCTCCAACGCTCCTTTTGATCTCACTGTGGTACTGGAGATTCCCAGAGAGGGAATGGATCACTGCAGGGCCTAAACATGTGGGAATGTTAAGAGAAACAGCTGGCACAGAACACACACACACACACACACACACACACACACACACACACACACTGACACTGATATCATACACACACTCTCCACCTTCCATTTCTCATGCTCCCCTTAAACTCACTCACTTAGTCACACTACCATATGCGTTTATGTATATGTACATGTATATATATATATTATATTTCGTTCTTGTTGAACTAAATTTAATCTAAATTTCTGACTCATCCAGCAGCTGAACTCGATCCTGTCCTTCCTTCTAAAATAGAAATCAAACTCTGTTGCAGAAGTTCCCTCAGATGTTTGTTACTTACACCTGCACAATTAATTGAAATATAATTAAAATCACAAGTGTAATATCCAAATCACAGGAGCTGCAGTGTTTTTGATAAAGGTAAAATGTGTATCAACATGGTTGTGCATTGTTAGCACCATAAGCGTTTTGCTGCTACAGACGCCCCGACCTACAAATCATATTCTCCAGACGTAAAGGAACATGTCTGTTTGGTACAGTGCCAACAAAAATCACCTCATCATCATCATTTTTATATTTTTTTCAGTGAAAATAAAATGTGAAAATGATCATTCTAACTAAAATCACAATTACAACATCTGCCAAAATAATGATTTTTTTTTTTTTTTTGCATTTGGTGCAGCACTACTTTCATTTTATGTCCAGTTCATCTGAAACCAGCTGCACAGGGTTCAGGTCTGGAGACTGTGCTGGTCTTCATCATGTGAAGCCTCCGTCTGGTTCACTAGGTCATTATTCTGCTGGAGGATGAAGCTCCAACCAACCAGTCTGTCTTCTAGCAGTAGAAGTGGAATCTATTTTTATTTTGTTTTGTTTGCCATGGGCAAACACGGTATACAGAAATACTAGTGGTATTGTCACAAGAACAATACCAACATCCCTGAGGGTGTTTCCTGGATGCACCTGACTCATTACCTGCCCTGCTGCTAAGCTAACTAGGCTATCATCTGTTCTATTTGCAAACACCAACCAGAAGGGTGGATGATGCTAACAACAAAAACCATCTGAAACATACTGAGAGGAAACATCATGGACTTGACACTGTGCTTGTTTTTGCGGAGACCTTGTCGTCTTTGCCAGCACCTGTTGTGCAGTTAAATTCTGCATTAAAATGCTACAACTGTCTGTGCTGCTCCAGAAACAATCTGTTTCCTGTTTATACCGCTCTGCGTATGCTCAGTGTACATGAGTGGTCACATATGTATGTTTTTTCAGGTGTTGTTACGACCCCCTGCCAGATTTTTAACCCGAACAGACAACAACCAACTGAGCCAGAACGTTGCAATGAAAAAAGGATTATTTATTTCCCCAAACAATAAGTCTGAATAACCATAATTAACAACACTACGACAGAAAAAAAAGAACTAAAGACTGACAGACCAGCCAAAGGAAACAAAAGGAGGGAAGCTGCCAGACCAACCCACAACGGGTCGTAGGATCTATTGTCTTCCCTCTAACCCTAAAACAAAGAACCCAACTTCAACCAAACAGAAATAAAACCACAAAAACAGGACTCCCGGATCCATCAATCAAAACAAAGACACAGTGCAGAGCAGGGGCTGGCAGATGCAGGAGAGAGAGTTTAAACGGGGAGCCACACTGACTTTATAGTTTCTCCCATCAATCAGCCCAGACCTGGTTCACCTGAGTAAAAGAGAAACAGGTAAATCGTGAAACATGTGGCTTATCACCAGGTGAGGGTGAGGTGCAGGTGGGGAGGATGTAACAGGTGTGATTGTCTGGACGAAGATCGTATTTTTTATTTTATTTTTTTCTCCCAGACCCCCCCCCCCCCTACTGTTTGTCTGTCGGAGAACATCACTGTCTAATACTTTCACATGTATGTAAATAAATAGCCAACAATGGAAACCAAGTGCAATTTCAAATACCGGCACTTTATGGACTTCTGTACTGTACTGCTTAACACGTAACTCTCAATCAACAGCCTAAACAATAAAGTCAAAGTTAAAATAAATAATACATCAACTTAAATCACAGCATTTTAAGACTGCAGTTTCCGTCACAGCTGGTGCACGTAACGAAACGCTACTCGAATAATGACGTCAACAACGAGCCACCCCTAGTTTGAACCATATAATATGAGCGTAGTGTATGTGACTGTAGAGCCAGGATAAGTCAGTATCTCTACAGGAGACCGCAGTGAATCTGTTCCTGTTCAGACTCAGTTAAAGGGCGAGCAGCAGCAGCAGATCCACCAGGTAGTTACAGTCATACTCTTCCAATGCGAGGGCCTCTTGTGTTGACACAGGCCTCCATCCACTGTGTCTCTGTGGTGTGAGTGGAGCAGAGGTCAGTTTTGAATGTTCCTCTGGGATTAACCCATCTCTCAGTGAGGATGATACCGGGACTGATCTCTCCTAATGATTGGATTTGAAGCCTAAGAGAGAGAGATTTAAATTACCTGCCCTCAATCCCCCCCCCCCCCCCCATCTCTCTCTCTGTTATGTGAGAGAGTATTTACAGTAACATGATCAGGTGGTGTCCAGCACTTTGAGCCTTTGAAGACAGGCATCTGAACCAAACAAGAAGTATGGAGATGTTAGGGTGGGGGGGGGGGGGGGGGGGGGGGGGGGGGTTGATGCGACGCCACCGTTGTACTCCATTGTTTGAACACGTTGCCATGGGCAGCACCCACAGATACACTGCAGGCCCTTTTGACCGTGGGCTCTTGAGCAGCGACAAGACTAAACTGTTGTTCAATCCGGGGCGCCATTAAAAACCACTTAGGGCTTTATAAGGAGGCGCAGACTCACCCGAACCCTTTGTGAGATTCCCTTTAGTGCAGATGGGATGAAAGAGCAGAGGTCAGTTTTACAGCCTCCACTGCTGTATTGGCATATTCTGTCTTTTTAGTCTCGGCATTTAGAAGATGAAAGATAAGCGCGTGTTCCCGCTCTTTTTATTGGTTTGGTTTTGTACCACAAGTATGAGAGGATTTCAGTCCTCTCCCAGGTTAATGTCTGCAGGGAGACAAATCATTGCCAGGCCAGAAATGTGAAGATTTTGACAGCAAGGACAACATCACGAAGAGCTTTGGCAGCTGGGTCCTGGTTCTGTAATAGAGTAATGTGCTTAGGGAGGTTATCAGGTAAAGGGTATTTCAAGTTTCAGAGAAGCCAGATTCTCACCCTACTCGTGTCTCAGTCCCTTGATCTCTACGGGACCTCGGTCACCCCGCTCCCTTAAGAGCATCAGTAAGAGCTAATCGGATCTCCGTCTGCACTATCCGTGACAATGCTACACGTATCCACACAACTTTAAGGGCCCGCAGGATCCCATCTTAAGAAGATACAAGCAGATGTCTGTTAC
This sequence comes from Seriola aureovittata, assembly GCF_021018895.1. Classification (NCBI taxonomy): domain Eukaryota; kingdom Metazoa; phylum Chordata; class Actinopteri; order Carangiformes; family Carangidae; genus Seriola; species Seriola aureovittata. Next base: position 2,539,688 of record NC_079367.1, on the reverse strand, counting down.
ACGCTAAAAAATGTTGGGTTATTTTAATAGAATTTTAATGCTGGGTAGGTTTGAACTATAATTAAGTTAAATATAGCGTCCGCCATTTTTATGCAGTTTAGGCTAAAAAAGGAAAGTCTAGTATGAGAAACATGAATTTATAAATGAATGTTATACATTTTTACGTATATTGTGTAGTAGAAATACAAGCTTAGATCATATCTTTATTAAAATGTTTCCATCCGCACTAACCACCGTTCGAGAATAAGAACTTATGTACATGAGGCTAATTAATCTAACAGTCAGTGATAATCATGTGACTCTGTGTTAAGATGAAGTGAGTTGTGTGAACAGCTTCTCTGTTCGATCCTTTAACAGGAGGATGTTTCCCAGCTACAAGGTCAAAGTGACCGGGATGAACCCCAAAACCAAGTACATCCTGCTGATCGACATCGTCCCAGCTGATGACCACCGCTACAAGTTCTGTGATAACAAGTGGTGAGTTTGTCTGAGGGTTTGAGAGACTTTTCAATGTATTTCTATTCATCACATCAGCAGCAGCTTTTGAAAGAAAAAGATATCAACCCTTTTTGTCCTGTTGCTCTAAAGTAATTACTGATAACTTTATTTTTTAATTCTGTCAAGTCTGTTTTTGTCCTGTAATCACGTAATGATAATCATTAAACACAAGCCAAACTATTAAACTCTCTGGAGTCCATTTTGATGATTTTTTTAATGCATTAATTTCTGTCTTTGTGTAGCACCTTTTAAAATGTGCATGGTTTGTCAGTCTGACAAATTATAAACAGCTAGGAATATATCACAAGGATTTTATTTTTGTGCCTTTTTCACTAAATCATGGAAAATATTAATAATTTAGACTCTGTGTGATCATGTGAGAAAGTCCCACATCAGCATTTCCAACTGATTTCCTCCGCTTGTCTCTACATGATATATAAAGTTATATAACTGTAATTAAAACAGTGGCCGCAGATGGACTCCAGAGGGTTTTTAAGAGACTTAATTATCTATTTAATAGTATCACAGACCAATAAATAGGAGGATTACTGCCTGGACAAAGAAGAAAAGTGTGTGTGGTAACAAAGATTATATCATCTTTAAAACTGTGATAAAACATCCTGTAAAAAAACAAACACTGGCTCAGTTCGGCTGCTACAGCCTGGTGGCTAATGTTAGCATTGTTAGCAAACAGTGAATACATATTGTTGTGTAGCTGTGAGGATTCATTACAGCACGTCACAGTCAAAACACAAGAGCAGAGGTGAACCAGGAGACATGTTTACGATCCCACTCACTCTCCGGGTGTCTAATGATAAAGTCACTAAAGAAACTGATTTAAGAGAGTCTTGGGAAACAAAGGTATGTTTAATGTGTCATTGTCACTTGACAAGAAGGTTGTAATTGAATAAATACGTTTTTACATCCAAAATATTCACCTTCTACATCTGTTAATGGAAACTACAATAAGGTTAACATAAGGGCATGATTGTGTTTATGGCAAAAGAAACATGGTGTAGGTTTAGTCAGGGTTGGGTAACTACAACACCTGGCAGAGGATGGAGGGAAAGTTACAGTTAGTAACCAGGTGAACATTAATGTCAGTTCTGTGACAGGTAGAAACCTCTGGTAACACCACCATCCTGACCCTGACACCCTGTACATAACAGACACACTATTTCCTGTTTCCACTAAACTAAAGAGTAAAAAAATAGAACATTTTATCAGAAAAAAGTGATAAACAAAAATGTTTTCTTTTATTTTGTGCGACTTCCTTGTTGAAAAGTGAATATGAATACAGAACGTGAACACGCCTGGATTAACCAACCAGATCCACTGTGTGTCCGCTTGTTGGGAAAATTAAATATGTTAGGTTGTTTACACTTCAAGTAAGATGAGGCACTAGAGGAGTCATTGTTTCAGTTTATATTGTGTGCAATAGGGACCTAACTGCAGTGGGCCCCCAACAGGTAAATCCCTGAGTCGTAGTTTGTAAACCCCACAGGTCACCAGATAGTCTGAGCGTGACACCGATGTTCTGCTCCTGTCTCCTCTCCATGACACAGAGGGATGGAGTGTCACATGCTGCTTCAGTCACGTCTCTACTGGGTAAATAATATCGTTTTAAAAAAGATGCACTATAACCATAATTCCCTCTGTTAGCCAAAGATGCACAGGATTTAATTTAATCCCAAAAGAAAGAAAGAAATCATCCTGTGAGGATACAACACACAAAATCATAGTATTTGTTTGAACTTAATTTTAATTTTACTCTTAATATAGTCAAAGAGAAAAAACGGTTGGATTACATTGGACTGGTTCTGCAGCTGAACCTGTATTTAGAGGGGAAGACACTGCGGTACGACAGAAGAGCTCGAACCACTTTCTAATCATGGCTGGGTCAAAAAAATAAAAGAGTTCTGCCAGGAAAAGCTGAGAAGTTCTCAGAGTCTGCAGCAGAGAGGAGATTTTACAGCCACTTGTTTCTGGTCTTGTGGCGTGGCCTGCAGTCGCTGGGTTCTGGTGTTCCTCAGCAACACCTTGGAGAAGTGTAATTAGTAAGGATGTTTTAGCAGAGGCCACGCCTCCCAGTCTGAGGGATTTAATACTGCGAGGGCTTGAGAGCAGTGGCGCTCTAATCCTGTAAAGGAGACCCTGAAACACTGAATGCCACTGGCTCTTTAAAGCAGCTACGTATAAACATAAATCCACATGATTTCCTTATTCCTTCCTCCATCTCAGTTTGCTGCACGTCTCTCTCTCTGTTTTCAGGATGGTGGCGGGGAAGGCCGAGCCAGCCATGCCAGGCAGACTCTATGTGCACCCAGACTCTCCCGCCACAGGAGCTCACTGGATGAGGCAACTCATATCGTTTCAGAAACTCAAGCTAACAAACAATCACCTGGACCCTTTTGGGCATGTGAGTACCTACACAGACCCTGGACTTCCTGTTCTGTCGTCATTCCAATAAACATTTTACTAGTCAGTGTACTTCACGGCTAACAAATGTTCATTTTGAAATGAGAAAACCAAAATCGAGAAACAGCTTGTTTCTCAATTACAATTTAGGGAAAGAAAAAGAGGAAAAACTACCAGTTTCCAGTTTTTTGTTTTCATAATAAAAAAAAAAAACTGACAAAACTATATTACCACAACACGCTGTATTTATTCTGAGTTCTTCACCAAAACCCACATAAGACGCAAAGACATTTTTTTAAGGTCCGCCTCCAAATCATGATTCAAAATCACTGCAAATAATGCGCCAGACTTCCTGGTATGGGACAAGCGGCATACTATTTACAACTTCCGGGTCACACCAAAAAACATAAATGCATAATTGAGAAAGATGAGTTTTTTCAATTCCTGATTTCCATTTATACTCAACGAAAAACATATAACGGTTGGTTTTGTCATTTTCTGTTTACCATTTAAAAAAAGGAAAACGAAAACTGTTTTTTGTTTTGATATTAAAAATCGGGAAAGGAGCTGTTTCCTGATTTTGGTTTTCTTATTTCAAATCTAAAATTCACTGGCTGCCAAGTACACAGAATGAATATGAAAATCAATCATCGGTCTGACTCAAGCTCGTCTCAGTGGACCTGTTGAGACAGTGTTGACAACTGTTGTCATGTTAAAGACTTAAGCCGTTAAATCGGCGAATAAAATGTGAACCAATTGGAATGATTGATTATTACAATCAGAATACTTTATTGATCCCCAGGGCGAAATGAGGTTACATTACAGTTGCTCCCTCAAAAGTGGAAATGTAACAGCAAAGAATAGAGAATAAGAAGTATGATTATAAAGATAAAAAGATAAAATATAAACAAAATATAAAAATATGTCCTTACATTATAAAAAATACAAATATGTAAAGAAATATACAAAGATATGTGTCACTACTATTGATAGGTGATTACAATAGGTTAGAATATACAACATGAATATAAATGGAACAATTTATGGAGCAATTGCATAGTTTAAAACTGCACTTGTCTGAAACAACAGTACAATAATTGCACTTGGTACTGAACAGAGAAAAGAGGTATAGAAGTTTCTCCAATACATCTGGTGAAATTTGTGTGAAATGTCTTAATTTCTGTGTGAAGTGTTGAGTAATGGCTAAAAAGTGTTTTCTGAGGTCAACATAACTTTGACCTTTGACCTTTCAACACTAATATCTAATCAGTTTGTCCTTCAGTCCAGGTGAACGGTTTTACAAAATTTGAAGAAATTCCCTCGAGGTACTACGGAGATATCGCGTTCACATGGTCAAAACCACGTTTTGTGAGTTCACCATTCCCTGCCATTCACCTTTTGACCTTTGACCCCCAATATCTAATCAGTTTATCCTCGAGTCCAAGTGAACATTTATGCCAAATATGAAGACGTTCAATTTCAATCTGAAGTTCAGTCCAGGTGTTTTGAGATATCCTGTCCACGAGAATGGGACGGACAGTCGGACTGAAAACCCGAAAACAAAATGGCTCCTGCTCTGACTGGTGCGGAGGAATAAAAACAATTAATAAAAGAGTACAAATGATGAGTGAATTGGTGAAGATCTAACTTATATTATAAAGTTTAAAGTTCATAAACCAGTCTTAATCAATACAAAATACATACATATTCAAGTTTCTACAGGTGAAATCTCTTTAGTATTGCAGAGTAAAGAAATTATTTTAACTTTTCCTTCAACACTAAAATAAGTAAATATCTCTAAAACACACAGATAATGTTAAATATAAATATATAAATAACAGAAACATCATAAAGCTGTTTTTCCACAGGAAGATTTCAGCAAGAAGGAGGGAAGAAAGTGAAGGACTGCATGGTAGAGAATGGAGGGAAAAGAGAGAGAGAGGAGGCAGAGGGAGGTGAAGAGTGTGACTGTGGCAGCGCTCCCCAGGGGAACTCTGGGATAACTTGTCTGAAGCCATCCCATCAATGGGCGGGCTCATTAGGTTCATAACCTCTCAGATCAGTGGCGGGGCCTGCTGTCAGCTTGAGTTGAGTGCCTGGCCAGTGATAAGGGCTCGTAATGAGAACAGAGCGAGTTAGAGGCCAAGCAGAGCCCAGATGACGCCCAGACCAGGAGGTGTGCAGGGGCAGAGCTTCTCAAAGGAGGGTGAAGGGACTCCCATTCAGCACTAATTATGTTCATCACGGACTACGTATAAATGACTAATTTAAACACAGTTCTCACTCTGCTTCTTCGCAATGTAGGTAGAGTTCATTACAGGTGAATTTTCCCAGATTTAAAACTGCTGTTATGATGTCTTTTTATATGCAGGTATGTGGGTTAATGAGTCTGTTCAGGGGTTGACATCATGTAAATGGATAAGACTCTAGAATCAGTCTCAAACAACTGTTCCTCTCTGTGTTGCATCAATCATATGTTCACAATCAGCAATACAAACTATCTGCTGTTTACTGATGGAAAACAGATGTTAGTAACCTGGAATAGACTTTCTACTGTTAGTCAAGATGCTCTGAGCTGCATTGTTTCAGACACAAGAGTCACTGGTATTGATCATTAACAAGGGCTGCACATTTAATCAAAATATAATGGAAAGTTGCAATAATCTCACTATAAGATTGCACCAAAACCTAATGGGAGAAAACTCCAATAGCCAAACGGACACTTAAACCAAAATACAAATATAGAGACAAAATGACCAGAAAAATACTCTCCCCCCAAAAGAAAAAACACTTTACTCGTGTATGATAGACATATCAAAGCACCAACTGTCTACATACTAATTGGCAAACCCCCATTGCCACAGGAGATAGCACAAACCAAACCAGGTCAAATTAGCACAAAGTCTAAGTTTCATCTTACCAAACTACTTCATCCCCTCGATTTGTCACAGTCCGGCTCAAGCCTGGAAAAAGGAGGGAAGATCACACACGAGTGATGACTAACAATAAGTTTATTTTGCAAAACTAAAACGCTAATCAATCTAAAGACAAACAGCTCAGCTCAGTATCTGAAAGAATGGCATCCATAATCGAATAATATAATTGAAATAGCAAAAAGACAGAGTGCAACATCTAGATCGCAGGACAAGCAATTTTTTGATAAAAGTAAAATGTGTCTCAACATTGTTGTGCATTGTTAGCACCATAGGCGCATAAGTATAAATGAAATGCAATATCTTCCAAAATAATTAAAATAATATTTTTTTTGCTTATCATGCAGCCCTAACAGGAAGTAAGGGTGAGGAGGTGAGGGTGGTTGTGTAGCACATTTGACTTTCATGCAGGAGACTGGAATTAGCATTTTACAGTCAATCAGTCTTAACCTAACCATAACTCAGAGTCTTACTTACCTTAACCACAGCTATTCTCCATAACTACAACCACTCCATGACTTTAACCATACAGCACAGAGAGGACTGGGAATAATCTGTAATACTGACTGGTCTGCTCATTATGTGCTATGGTAATAAAATAATACTTATCGTCCTTTCAAGACGCACACATCAGTCAGAGCAAATAATCCTGTCTGAATGTTCTTATATCGAGGCAGATGAAAGCAGATGCCTTCTTTAGGTCGTAGGCTTCCCTGATCACTGCGCTCAGACAGTCACCCAGGAGTCTCCAGTATCACCCTCAGACAGCAGCCAGACAGCAGAGCACACAAAGGTCAACACAGAGCCCGTGGTGAACCGACCAATGGCTTATCTCTGTCTCCAGCTCTGCCTCAGCAACAGGAGCACGTGAGCGCGGGGCCGTTCAACCTGAGCCTAGCTCCCCGTGCCCTCCTCAACCTTTGCCTCTCGTTGGGAGCCCCCTGGAGGAGGAGGCTCCTCAAGAGAGTGTCTGGCAAATGAGGAGGGGAGCCGAGGTGCAGGGCTTGACGTTTATCGACCCTGACAGGGCTGGACTAGTGATGACCCCGCCGTACTGTTGCTAACGCTTCACTGGGCACAGCGCTGGGCTGCGGTGAGCGGACTGATGGTAGCAAGCCGACCTGCAGCCACCCAAAGAACCGAAACACTGAGCGCGCTCAACACATGCTACCTGCTACACTGATACACAACTCATCAAGTGAGGCGGAGATGAAAGATGAGGAGAAACACTTCACTGAGCTAATTGATACTAACGAGTTTGCACTTGAAAGGCTCAATGTCAACATGGATTTCAGCAGAAAATAGATGGTGACAGGCTGACAGCATTACAACAGATCATTCACCTTATCAAGCAACTACTTGTCTAACAATAATATCCCAAAAAAAGACGCATAAACACACTCATTAAACGCTCATTACACATTTTATGATGTGATTTAGTCTCAGACTGGTTCAGAGTTCAGAGTGTGGTTCACTGGAAATTTAGCTGTCTATAAAATTCCCACAATACACTATAAAAAGACTGAGCAAGAGGGAGTTATATACAGTTTATGGCATTTATGAGTTATGGTTCTACAACACACACAGTTGAATTAGTTTAGGGTAAAAGTAGCAGTGTTTACTACAATTATCCTAAAATATAGTCACTTTAATGTAGAGAGCAGAACCTGTATCAAACGTCTAAGAAAAACTCTTAAAGTCTATAAAGTGTCAACTTTGGTTGATTGTGAGCAATAACACACATTTATCCAGCTACTCAGCCCCAATTACACTGAAGTGTAATATTAGCCTTTAAGAGCAACTCTCAGATGATCACATGATTGATCATATGTGAGCTCAAAGGAGTAACTTCTTCAAGAGATATGGATTGACCCTACATCTGCCATTGTAGATCCTTTTATCATTAAAATTATACATATTTATAATTGTTTTAAAAAGTTGAACCAAAAACAGTATAATACATGTTTAATGGAGAAATAGGGATGAAGTAATTGTAAAGTGGCTGAAATAAAAACAGAATTCTGCTGTTTGTCAGAGACAGACTTAAACAGTGACCCTGCCAGGTTTATTCTTGTTGCTTGCAGCCATGAAAAATTCCAAAAAGAAGGTGATGTGACATTCTCTCAAATGTTCAAATACAAATACTCCACTAAATCTATTCTAATCTTAATTACACTGCATCAGCTAATGTATTATTGTTATTCTGATCAGATGGTGAACAGATGTGCTCAGCTCTGTCTCTGTACTGCAGCTGTCTGGGATCTACTGTTAACCAATGTAAGAGGCTTCTGGAGCTCTTTTAAATTCAAGAGCATTTTTAAGTCAAGCTTGATAAATAGTTTTTATTCGTTGTGAGAAGGAGTGAAAGTGAAGGAAGCAGCCATGCCAGAGGAGCTGGAATTGTTTTCACCTTGTGAGTCCGTGGTCTCTAGTTACTTTTACCTTTCAGTTAAATCCAGAATTTTACTATTAAAATACTACTACTACATCAAAACTGTTTGGATGGAAGTTAAACAGGTTGATGGAAATCCTTTTGCACACAATTTGTTTCATTTTCTGTTAGTATAAATGGAAAACAAAACTAAATTTCATGTACATTAACTGCAAAAACACTGTTAAACTACTGTAGAGTAGGAGAAACTTGGACGTGGTTAAGGTCAGTTGTGAAGAGTCAACAGACCTCCCACCGCACCAGAGACACAGCTGCAACTAATAGAAGTAATTATGGGTATATGTAGGTGTTCCAGTTATCCAGCATTGACAATAATGTGGCCTATTGTCACTGCTTGCTCATTAGCTAACCATGGGCAATGGGTAAGATTAACTTTTATCCACTATTAGTTTTACTAGCAGCAGCTGTGTTTTCCATTGAGTAGCTCCTCTGAGAAAAGGAGAAAGTGTTGTTATAGTGCAGCTCAGTTTTCATGACTTCTTACACGACACAACCCGTTACCTCTTGGAGGTTTGTCGTTCATGTGACACCGTCATCAAGACACTGGAAGATCCACTGATTCAACACATGTAAAAGTAAAGTCACTGATATTTTTAGCTGTTGTTACCTCAACACTGTCACCACGCCTCCGTCCTTTCTCATACTGACTTCACTCATTATCACAAGGTGCTTTTAAATTACGTCCCAGGTCATTTACTCATATCAGAGGCTCAATGTTCATTGCAGATAACTGTTATAATCTTTCAAATGTGGATACAAGGATCAAAATTGGTATGTTTATTCCTTTTGAGGCTATTCATTTGAAAAATCCCCTTGAAATCTCAAAAGGCCACCATTTTCCTAGATGTCTGCCATTTCCAGCATAGGAAACACCACAAAGTTTTACCCAATGGAAAGATTTCAATGATTTTGCGATTGAATCCTATGTTTTTTTACTATAAAGATGTCAAACTCACAGTTCTTAATGTCAATTAAATATAATTTTAAATAATTAAAATCCATATGATTGTTCTATTTCAGCAGGACTTTTACTTTGTGAAAATGTATCACAATCAGAATACTTTATTGATCCCAGGGGGAAATGACGTTAGCTTACAGTTGCTCCCTCAGAAAAGAAAATAGGATGATAAGTAGATTACAAAGGTTAAGATAAAATATAATCATAAAATATAAAAATATGTACTTATACTATTATATATAAATAAGAAAAGACAAATATGTAAGGCTTTGAGTTTAAAATGAAGGTGCCAGAATTGCAAAGTTCGCATAATTTAATTAAGAATAAATAAATAAATTGCTGACTGGGGGTGAGATAAGTCTAAGGGCCAGTCTATCGTAATGTATGTGGGTAAACTGTAAAAGTTTCATTTTCAATGTGCTAAATTTCGCTTTCTATGTAAAGAAAGACATTTCCTTGCCAGAAATGTCAGCCATCTTGGAACTGGTGTTTGTTTACCCGATGAACCCCACCACAGTGGCTGAGTGTTGCTGCTACAGTAAGTCTGAACTGAAATGTGTTTCCTCTCTCCTCCACAGATCATCCTGAACTCTATGCACAAGTACCAGCCCAGACTACACATAGTGAAAGCCGACGAGAACAATGCCTTTGGATCCAAGAACACCGCCTACTGCACTCATGTGTTTCATGAGACGGCCTTCATCTCCGTCACCTCTTATCAAAACCACAAGGTACGGCAGCAACCAGCAACACATGAAGTTAATGCAAAATTCATACTTTTAAAAATAGAAAAGTACCTTGTTACACTTGTTGTTTCTAGGTGCAGATTGATTAAACTGAAATGAGGTAAAGAGTGTAAGAGTTCCCCACCCTAAGGTTGCAAACAGCCAGTGTTCCTTTAGTTTAGTTTAGTTAATTTGTATAATAATACAATACAAATAATAATTTATAATAATATTAAAGCAAGACAGAAATGTTGTGCTAACTGCTATGCTATGGTTTTGGTTTGTATTATTGAGAATGAGAGCTTTAATGTTATGTTATTTTCTATAGATCACTCAGCTGAAAATAGAAAACAACCCATTTGCCAAAGGATTCCGAGGCAGTGAAGAAGGAGATCTGCGTGTTTCAAGACTACAGGGGTACGTTTACACCAAACAGGAACCAGGAGAGTAGAACTGATATCTACATAGTGCAGCAGATGAGTTTGTATATGAAGGTTATTGTGCATTTTTTGACTAAACCATGAAACTCTCTCCAGCGTTGCTATAAGCCAGGAAGAAACCTGGAGTTATGAGTGCGGTCCAGACCAAACTAGGATGTTAGCCTCTGATTAGAATGGCCGCTAATGTGCTAGCTAGTCATGTAATTCCATAGAACACACAACAGAAGAAGCTATAGCTACCTTAACACTTGGAAATGGTGGGGTCTGGAGTCCCCCTGGCAAAATTGATGCTCTAGGCAAAATCATGTTACATCGCCATAGCAGCAAATAAGCATCTTAATTAGAACCAATATTGCAATTTTGGCAAAGATATACATGATTATAAAGGAGGAATGGGCCAAAAACTAGAAAAATGCAATGACCTATCAAAGTCACTAGAGGTCATATTCAAATTGCCTCCACGTCTGAAATGAGTATGTAGATTATATGCTGAAACTCTGCAACTCTGCAGAAGTTATTTCTTGATATAACAATCTACGTTGTCTCCTTGAAAGACGAGACAAACTGATTCTGTTTCTTTTCTGATGATACTACTGACTTTATAGGAAAGAATATCCAGTGATTTCAAAGAACATGGTTCGCCAGAGGCTCCTCTCCTCTCACAATCACCTCACAGGGAAGCTCGGGGCAGGAGTTCTAACAGGGCACCCTCAAGTCCTGTCCTCCTATCAGTACGAGACCGGGGTTCCTTTGTCCAACTCAGACCCCCAAGATCCCATCTCAAACCACTTCCCTCAGAGCAGAGACCCCAGCCTTCTGTACCACTGCTTCAAACACAGAGGTATGTTCTCAGCCGTCGTTCAGTCCAATAACGGTTCCTCTCCTTTAAAGCCACTGCAGTTAACTCTGTCACATTGCAGATAACGCCCGACACTTGGAGCTGGGATGTAAGCGGCCATACCTGGAGACCTCATCTGCAGGCTCAGAGGAGCATTACTTCCGCTCAGCTCCTTCTTATGAGTCGTCCCTACTGTCTCACCCATACTGCACAGAGGCCATCACCTCCAGAGAGGCCTGTATGTATGGTAGCATGGAGACAGAGTCTGGATCCGGGGCAGGGGACGCAGACGACCTGGCCAACTCCCCATCCATAAATTGTAATATGTGGGCTACGATGCAGCCGTACCCTCGCTACAGCGTGGAGGGCGTCCCATACCAGCCCTTCACCGCTCATTTCACCAACGCTGCCGCGGTCACACCTGTGGTCCCACACCCCACGTCCTCCATGGTCTCGAGGTCACAGGCCGACTTGGGTGTCTACAACTCTGCGTCAGTCCAGCGCGGCCTTCCAGTCATAGCTCCGTCCTCCTCCTCTTCATCGTGTTCTCCAGCTGGATCCAGAGATAGGTCAGGCCATCCATCTCTGTACCACAAGAAGCCCGGGTCGCCGCTCCGGCCTCACAGAGATTTCTCAGCCTATCCCACACAAGGTGCTATATCCATCCGGGATCCGTCCTATCAGTACCAAGTGGGGCTGAGCAGCGCTGGGACTCACTGGACTGACAGCTAATGGAGAAACCAGATCGGTCCAATGTACAAGTCTGAAACAAATCAAGGTTTCTGCTCCACTGCAGGCTGCCAACGGTAACGAACTACAGTCATAATCAAGGCCAAATTGCACTGTGTCTGGTGAACAGTGAGCTCCTCCTGTATGTGTAGAATATATACTAAAGCCTGTGATCAGATACAGTACCGTGGTTTGTCAGAGGGAGCATTCAGCTTGTAACAGGACCTTTCCCAAAAGTGTTAGGTCGCTAACCTGTAGCAACAACGAGGATAAACCTTTTAACATAAAATGAAAAAGAGATAAGGGAAAATTAGATGCTGTTCTTTCTCCAGAGGGTCATACTTTACATTTTAGATACCTGACAGGCTTCCAAAGAAAACAGACTTATCTCTTTGTACAGAGCTACAGCTACATAGAACAAGTTCAAAGCATGAGGCTGGTACATTCTGTATTTTTCTTGTCAACAAATCCTTGGAAAAAACCAGAACAACAATCTTTCAGTCCATCTCGCAACACTTTGTGACAGTGGTTCCTACTGTAGATGAAATAAATACTGTACATACAGTCGTTACATTCAAAAGAGAAAAAGATTCACTCTGTTCCTCAAACAGCTGGGAACTGTAGTTCATAGTAGGGCTGCTCAATTATGGCAAAAACCATAATCACGATTATTTTTGATCAATATTGAAATCATGATTACTCATCGACTTTGGGAAGACCACGCATTTATTGAACTTAATAAATAAATAATAAAAAGTAAAAATAAAAAACAGATTTTAAAACAAAACGTGTTGCGTCTTTGTAGTTTTTCCGCTTATACATGATATAAGTTAAAGATACACTGCTATCCTACACCGAAACGTAACCAGGAAGTGGATGCGGGGATGGTTTTTGTAAGGGAGATGAAATTTGTTACAAAACAGAACGCGGCACAATAATCGTTTTATCTCTATTTTCTTGTTTTCATAATCACTCAGCCCTAGTTTGCAGGACATGTTACTGAATTAAACTGTGTATTTGTTGGGGACTATTTTAAGTTGATTAATGAAGCAAAACAGTCAATCTGAGGATGGTAATTCACTAATGTAGCAACATGGATCAAACGCACCCTTTTGATTATGGCAGCTTACTTCAGGTGTCCGCTCCCACAACACTCACATGAACACTATGTCACTTTATGCTACTGCTAAGCTACTGCTTTTCAAAAGCCCCACCTCCACCTGTAAGCTCTAAGTCTACACTCCCCTCAGGAGCAAATTATTACCACTTCCTACTTCCTGTGATTCAGAGCTTGCTGATTTATTGATAGGTCAGAGCCTCAATCCATATCAACACTTTATATATCTACATTAGCATAATTATCCATTCATATAAGGAAGATATGAAGGATCAATTAATTGTTGGTTTGGGTCTTTTCATTGGATTTGTTGACAAAAACAAAAATACAGAATCAACTGTGAGGGGAGCCAAGGTCCTTTGAATCCTCAATCACATATGCCAAAATAAGATTAACTACTCCATGATGTTTAAGGTAAAAGTGCATTGAGTTCACTGCAAAGTGAGTTTGATGATATCAGAACATAACAGAGAGAAACTTCAGTTCATCATGCACACACTGAGAATTGAATGTGTGAGCTATGTAAGGCAGTCTTTTCCCTAAGTGAAAGTTGCAGCACAAAACCACCCATCATGAGAGCTGTCAGTGTACAGGTCTTGTCCCATGCTAGTTGCATGTTGCTAGTGCTCATGTTATGAGTGAAAGACTGAGCCGTTCTGCTGTGGCTGGTTGTCAGACCTTGGCTCCGAACTCACGACTCCAAACAATATTCTAGTTAAAAAGGACAGCAAAGAACTCTCAGGCAGAACCAGATGGGAGCTTAAAGAACTGCTGTTAAGCCATGGTGAGTACCGGAAAAGAGAGCTGCACACAAATCCCACTCCCAAATGACTTAGTTGGAAAAAATTCTTAAGACTGCAAATACAAAACAGCCTGAGCAGGCAGGGAAGCTGAGAAAAGAGGCTCTCAGTGGCTTCACATACAGTTTGAAGTTGCATTGACAAGGAGTGATTATCTGTAGGATATGTTGGTGATCCCTCATGTATTTGCGCATTGTTCCTTTATTTCGTGTTATTAAATTCAATATAACGTTTTTGAATATATTGACATTTTTGCACACCTGATAAATAAACATTTTCATGTCTCTAATTGTTTGCTATATTCAATCCAAGACCAGCATGGTACCACTGAACTACAATACACTAAAGTTTAAGAAACTACCGTTTCTTGATACCTGAGGTTTTGCATATTACAGCATTTTCAAATTAAAGCCAGTCTTTGGCAGCTTCATTACCGTTACATCATGTGTGAACTGTTCAGAAATCTTCCACTGCAGTAAAGAACAAGTAATGTGCTGTTTTTACAGCTCAGTATCCCTGGGACTTATGATTCTGCTCAGTATTTACATCCAGTGCTAATGTTAAATGTCAGTGCAGAAGGTGGGATGAGGTTTATGAGTCGCATCCTTTCACAATTCACTTTCCCAACCACGATCTTTCTCTAACCTTAACATTATTGTGATATATGAGATTACTGAAGGGTTTTAGAACAGCAAATCAAAGTCATGTGTTAATTTTTTTTCAGAAGAAATAGGCTATATATGAAAAAATATATACATGCTACATATAAAATATCTAAAAAATTAAATATATAAAATAAATGTATTTTTTTCAATATTATGAAAAATATCAAAAATGGGGGGAATATCACACTATTCAATATTATCAAAGATCAGCCCAAACCTAAACCATAATCTGTACCTAACTTTAGCCATACATACCTGCTGTATGTGTAGATATTGTAGAAAATGAGAATTTGAAAAACCATCTCATGGTTTTTCAGAATCATCCTCTCTGTACAATCATGTGTTGTGTTTTTCATCAAGCATCAACCTCCGAGGCTGAAAAGTTCCTCTAACGACCACTAGAGTCTGGCTCCAACAGTGAGTCAGTCCCCATAGACTCCCATGATAAAATGTCCAACTTTACAGCAGAAATAAACATGTTTACAGCCTGGTACAAAAACTGCTTTGGTCTCTAGAGCTAATTTTTATATAAATCACCTGTTTACATTTTATTAAGGATTAAAGTTATGGAGAAATTGAGGGCGTGGCCTCTCTGAGTGACAGGTGGGTGAGAGTATACTTGCCACAAACCGGCATGCACCAAAGTCTCTGCCACACAGTTTATTTGTGGATTAGCTGGGAGTTAAGGGGCAGACTCAGACACTGCCAAGATGTCGACGGTAGAGCAGCTCACTCTGAGCTTCAGAAAACTGTGGGTGACGTCAAAGAGGCAACATCCATCCTTATTTACAGTCTATGTTTTTTGTTTTTAAATAGTAAAAATAAATACATACATCTAATAAATACCCCACTCTCTTCAGTGTTCTGTTAACAAATCACAGATCGTTCCTTTTAACATAACTTTTGGGTTTTAACGTGAAATGAAATCTAATGTTCTGCATCGAAATCAAATAAGATTCAGCTTATTACAGACTAGATGAAAGCTTTATTAGGAGTACAGTCATGGAAACAATAACCTGAAGATCTATGGAGACAGAGAACAAATCTTCAAACAACCTCAGTGCCATTTCTCAGACGCCACGCTCTCCATTGCTGCACTGGTTTCTGGTTTGTACGACATGTGATTTATAAATTATAAAAACCACTACACGGTGCTGTCTGATAGAGTCAAAAGGAAGCACTTAACAGCAGAGCATCCACTTGAGAACCAATCAGTAAACACTGAAATTAAAAGTCAAGGTGAGGCAAATTTCTTGAGAGGAATGTGGAGACAGCGGGACGAGCACATCGGCAACACGGGGCACCGCTTCCTCTCGCACAGCGCTCTTATTAGATCATGAGTTATGCTGATGGCTCGGTCCTGGTTCATGTCAGCACCTCTTTCTCTATCTCTGTCTCAGCTGTTGATGCAGTTCAAGGGAGGCTCTTCGTGGAGAGCTACCACTCAAATCAACAAATCATCAGGCAGCTATCTTGAAATGCTGAGCTATAACTTGCCTGATAATAGCGATCAGACATTCATTTAGCTGTCAGGGCACGGTTTCGCTCGGCGACGTTATTCTCTGACCTGATTTGCTGAAAGGGCCAAAGCAGCTACAAATCTCCCTCAACTACAAATCATGAACACTCTTCCTTTGCTGAGCATTTTCAAATAAACGCTGCACAGTTTTTGATGTTCACTGCAGTCACATGGCAGAAGAACCCATCGTCAAGCCTCTTGAAACCCGTCCAGGTTGTGTAATCCATCGCAGTAAACATCGAGTCTGCGTTCGCTTTTGTCAGATTTATTGTTAAATTTCAAGATAATACATTCACAGAAACAAATGGATACCAGTGGCTGCCTGGAATACCAGACAGAGTTCATCCAAGAATCTAAAACACACAAACTGGTTAGCTGTAACAGAAAACTATGTGATTTGCAGTAAATAGGATAAAACATGCAAAAAACCACTGGTATGGAAACCCCTGTCTGCTGGAAATTATGTTCATATACTGCTAAGACAGCGAGGGGAAATATAACTTCTGCCTGGATTATCTTCACTCGCATTTTTTCTACGTTGACTTTCATACCGCACATAAGTCAAAGGGAGATGGTCAGGGTGGATGGTGCGTGTACAAAGTGCAGGAATTTAATACCGGAGACCGGGGTTCGCATCCCGAGTCTCGCATGTGGGTCGGTGCAGGAACAAGAATGCTCTGGTGAGGGAAGGACTGTGGTTTTGGTTAAATGTTAATAAGTGATACACATCCTTTGTCTCAAGCTGCAAATGTTTTTTTTAATGTTAATTTAAGTGGAATTATGTTTCTCTCACAGTGTGTTTGCTGTAGCATATTTGCGGTATATAAACATAAATTCTAGGGCATGGATCATTCAAATTAAACATTCTGTGTTAATGAATATAACATGACTAACTATGTGTACAATTACAAAATAAAGTTAAGGTTCACATAATTCATTTATTTGGACTTGAACAAGCACTGACAACTTAACACAAAGGTCATATTTTAAAAGTAGCTTTTACATTTAAATATAGTGGGAGCAAAAGTAAAATTCATACACAGGCCTGTTTAAGCTTCAGCTTTTACATGGATGACAGAGCAAAGGTGGACCAGTCATATCTGTTCAAAACACAAAACAGAATGTGATACTACCTAAAACAGTGATTCCCAACCTGTGGGTCGGGGCCCACTGGTGGGTCGCGAAGGTGTTCAAAATGGGCTGACAAATCAAGATGTAATTATGAAAAAAAAACAATATAAATATAGTTTTTAAATGTTTTAAAGATGAAATGCTCTTTTTAAAATCATTAAAAATGTTCATGTTTCTTCATTGTCTAATGAGAGGAACTTTATGTTGTTACTGCCGGACCACATCATGTACTTGTTTGTTATCTCAGGCTGATCGTGCGCTAAAAAATGACATCCATGGCATGTATAGCTGGTTAGCAACATAAGGGATTAAAAGGAAAGAGAGTCAAGAGGCAGACAAACAAACTAAAAAGAAAGACTGAGCTTTCCCTGCTTTCAATTCAGTCCTGAATGTTTGATCATTATAATTAAAATAAAATGTGTATTGTTATGGGGTTGGTTGTGGGCCATCAGCATTTTCAAGTGTGCCATGAGTTGGAAAAGGTTGGGAACCACTGACCTAAAAGATAAATTGATGATATAGGTATTAAAACATATCAAACTGTGCCTTTATATGAAATAGTAATTTTTCGATGTTAAAATGTTCTATCCAAAACAACAACTACAGTTTAAGGTCAGATACTTGGACATTAAAAGCAAAGGAAGACAAGTTTACACCAGAGATCCCTGACTTCAGTTTAATAGTCCAGTTTTTTGGTCAAAGCATTAATAGTACTTTAAAAGGGCAGGGCAGGCATATTGAAATTTATGTTATCTAACTTTCCACATAAAACTCCAGTCACTCTCATTATAAAGAAGCCAACTTTAAGCCCCTTATGGAGCACAAGTTAACCAAGTGTCTCCAGTGAGAGAACTCGGGCTCACAGTCCATCTGGAAGTCATTGAGGGGGAGATCTGGCCATTCCTCTCTCCCCTGCATCGCACTGCCCTTCCTTACTGTCGTCCCATAATCCCATCTAACAGCCGCCCGGGCTTGGCTGGCCCATTCCGACACACTGAGGGGCTTAACTTGGCCATCTTGTAAAAAAGAAAAAGGCCTGCTTTTTCGGCAAGCCGCTCCAAAAAGACACTTTAAATATCTGAGGGGGATTTAATATCAAGTCCATTAGGGCTTTTCTCGAGCCCTGTAAATAGTCAATTAGCGGATAATTCTGATTTGATCCACATGCAGAGAGATCTGCCACGGAAAGGACAAGGAGGGGGGGGGGTTACCATCCATGTGCCACAAGTACAGGGTGACACAGAGGAAAATGCACAAGCTAAGGTGTTTCAAGTCTTGATTGATTGTGTACAGGAGCCCACAGGAACACAACACAGCTCAGGGGAGGCGGATGCCTGAGGACGGGGCCAGAGGGACATACGGTCTGGGTTCAAAGCTCTGGTGGAGGGACATTAAACTGTGTTTGTGTCCTCTGATCAAACATGCAGCTGGTTGGCAGCAGAATAAACCAGAGCTAAATCTTGTTGTATAAAACAGGATTCCTGCTTTTCAAAGTGGCTTCAGATAAAAGCATCTGTAAAAACTAATAATCATTACAATAAATTCCTGGATTAGACATTTAGAGAAGGAAACAAAAGGGGGAGGGGGGGGCAGATTATTTACTTTTTACACTGGACAAAAACATTTCACATCAGAAAAACTCACATTCCTCTGTGGTGATGTAGAAAGTCAAAGCAGCAGAGACACAAACATCCAGTAAAGAGTATTGTCTCTGGACTTTAATGTTTAAAACCCAAACTTTTAGCAAAATCTATACCAAACTAAGCATGATGATACTGTGCACTACTGTGGAGAAACACAGCAACAAACATACACTGCATCAACTGAGCTGGGTCATAAATTAGCAGCAGCTCTGGAGACAAAGTATTCTCAACTGGTTCATAAAACGATTGTGAAATCAAAAATAAAAAAGGAAATTTCTCTTCCTGACTCTTTCTTGCATTTCACTCTGTTACCTGCCAATAATAGTCAAGCTTGGCTGTGAGCATCTGCCACAGCTTTTTATGACTGAGCTGTTGTTAGAAAACTGAGGGATGTGCAGTGTATTTATGAGGCTCATTCACATCTGTAATGACATCTACAAAAACAACCATCACACATTTTCAATCACTGTGAGGGTGAGAATCATAAAACTAACAAATTAAATCATTATGACAAAAGAAGCTGGGAGGATTCAGCTGCTCTTTACAGCGATATTTCTTTGTACGTCTGACGAGCTTTTCGCAAGGTTTTTCCTGCATAGAGAATTGGAAGGCGTGCCGCCTCCGCCTACCGACAAAATTCTAGTAGGCCTACTTGTTTTCTCGGTACTCGGTGGATTTGACATTTGTAACTGCAATTGCAGGTGTACGCCACTATGGCAATGTAGTGGCGCTGTATCGTAATCCGTGCATCAGGCAGAGCCATCGTAATTTGCCAAAGAAGAAGAATTTGAACGCGCTGGATTTTCTGCCTGTGGAAGGAAGTGGCGACCTGATTTTGCGGCTCTTCAAACAGCCAACCCGTCCAATATAATACGGGATCGTCCCGTATTTGAAAATAAAATGATTCTAGTACTTGTTTTCCCGGGAGTCGGTGGATTTGAATCAATACAGGATGCAATTTGTCTCGTATATTCGTTCATGTTATGTCCTCAAAGTGCTGGGAATAATGTAATGCCAATAAAACCAAACCAGTTGCCACCTTTTTTCACATAAAAGGTGGCAACCCTCCAGATGAAAATTATCCCTTTTACATCCAAGAACACCCATATAATTCATCTGTTTACATTTCATTAAGGACTAAAGTTATGGAGAATTGGAGGCGTAGCCACTTTGAGCGACAGGTGGGTAAGCGTATTCTTGCTACAAACCAGCACGCACCAAAGTCTCAACTCCACACACTCTTTGTTTATTTTTGGATTAGCTGGAGGTTAGGGGCGGAGTCAGGCACTGCCAAGATGGCAACAGTGAAGCAGCTCACACTGAGCTTCAAAAACCGCTCTTCAGAAACTCGCAGGTGACAGGCTACGTCGAGGCTTACAGTCCTTGATTCCTACTAAACAAAAGTCTGACCTTTGACCCGAGTTGGTCCAGATTATATTCAGTCTAATCTGATCCGGGTCAGGTCCCGTGTGTTTCAGTGTGTTTGTTACTAAAGTGGATCCAAGCAGGCTCACCATCAGCTCTCATCATTTGTTGTGACACAATCATCACTCGACACAATGAATTAAAAAAAAAAAAAAGAATACAGAAAAATATATTTGTATTCATCATAATTCATAATTTATCTGATCTAACTTTCTTTAAAAGGAACAGTTTGACATTTCAGGGAATGCACTTCAGAAGAGATAGTTGTCATGAGATAAGGTGTTATTTGGCTTTGTGTGACTGTAGGAGTCATGTTAACATGTAAATAAATATGCGTAATAACATATATGCAGATTGAAACAAATCTGTCTGTCACACTGATGACTCATAATTAATTATAGTGCCTCCTCTGCTTGTGTTATAGATGTAACAGCACCTTTGACCCTGACCTACTTGTGGAGTAATCGTTGAAGCTACTGACCCATGCACTGGAAACACCAGTGAAATAGTTACGGGTAAAATCCCTTAACATAGTGTTTCCCCTTACATAACTTTAATGATGTTAAAATCAATTATTTTCACACTGTACAGATCAGCTTGTTCAAACTCTTCAATGAAGATACATGGTATTTGAAATATTCAAGTTTTCTGTGGCTGCGCTATTCATTAAAATATACATTTTAGACATATCTTACACATCATTTCATACACTATACGATGAAATTGTGAGAAGCTGGAATGATGTTTGGCTGCAAAGAGTTGTAACAGTGTGCTAAGCGGTGCATCAGTCATTATCTAAAGTATCTCTGTAACCAGTAACTGTTGTCACCAGTTTAACAGCTGTTCAACACATAAAACTGAACAACTAAGTTCCTGACCTCTCTACTATCTGGCTGAGCTTCTTCTTTGGCTGCTCTTTTTATGTACTTGAGGAAACATAGTTAACAGATCCTGTTATTTACTGTTTGGCCTGTTACAGGCTGTTACTTCTCTTGTGCAATCAAAAGCTCCTTTGGAGGTCAAAGAGCAATAAAAGAGTAAATGCCTCACAACAATGATGCTTTCCTCTTGTATTATCTGTAATAAAAAGGTAACCGTTCTAAAAACAGCCTCATGAATGACTGTTCTATCAAACAAATAGTCCTCTAAGTTGCATTATCGCACCATCGTCTCAGGCTGTAGCTATAAGTTTATAAAATAGTAGTGACAAATGAAGCTGTAGTCTACACACAGTGAGTTTTACCTTTTAGCTTGTCCATAACACTATTAGCTTAACGTTAGCTCGCTGCACTAGTGTAAAACAACCCGCGATGGGTGGAGAAGTTGAAAACGTGTCTTTTCTACATGTTTCAATTTGGTTGAACAGGTTAATTTGGCTCAGGTGCTGCACCTTGAAAACCCTGTAACTGCATGGTGGCTTGTGTAAATAAATTTATTTTTTCTAATTCATCATGTTTCAGTCGGTCTTTTGTGTTGTTTTGTGTGATGTTTAGTGTACATGTTCATATCATGATGATAATGAAAATACAATTTATTGGTCAGCACTTCTTATGTGACTTGTTAAGTTAAACTCTGCTATTTTCAAATAACAGGCTTGATTAGAAAACCTGTATCAGTAAAATAAAGAATGCATTTCTTCTACAGCAGCTATTACTTTTGTATTGTATCGGCTGGTTTCTTTAATGTCTTGTTTTTTAAACGACAGCTGAAAACCTTTTTATTTAACATGACTTTTAATTAATTCTCTCATATTTATATTTCATCACCTACCGTTTTTGTATTGTGTATTTCCATTGTCCTTCAATCTGCCCTCTTTTTATTGTACTATTTGTTTTTTTACTGTAAAGCATTTTGAGCTACATCTCTTGTACGAAAAGTGCTCTATAAATAAAGTTTATTATCATTATTATTATGATCATTATCATGATAGTAATTCATGATCTGGAGCTCTTGTGGGCTAAACATACTCTGATACAGTCAACAAGACTTAAATTAGCTAACTGACGGACTCTGCTTCCTTCTGGTCTGACTTCAGCCAACACGCTACAAGCTAATGATGGAAATCTTCAACAAAACAAAAAAACACTTCACTTGTGATGAGGCAGATAATTAGCCATGAGCAAAATGTTTCTCAATAACACGCCTGCCTCGTCATCAGCTGAGCCAGCTCTGAGACGCACCCTTTGGATCCCTAATTATTTCCTTTAACCAGCTCAGCCCTTTTCACCTCTGGCTGGAGACTATTTGATGTCTGGCTTTCTAGGCAAGCACCATGAGACAAAGACCGAACCCCCCTCCACCCCCACCTCCACCAGATTCATCGCGGCTTAGTGGGTTTATTCAAAGTGCATGCCTCTAGTTAACAACTCCCTCAGACTCACACGAGTCCTGAAAGATTTCTAAATTTGCTTTTGAAGATCTTGTGTTGTCACGGTTACAAGTAGGAGATGGTTCTTTAACCTGCAGCCTCACACCAGCTGATGAACAGAGGGTGAAAAAAATGGACTGGTGTACAGAGTGTGGCAGTGACTCACGCTGTGCTCCTGGGAAGAAGAAGCATGACATCAGTGCAGACACTGTACAAACAGGCAGTGGAGACGTGGAATAAGAAGCTATTGGTATACAATGAGACAATGAGGCCTGGAAGCAGGAGAAGATCCTGTTGGAGCACCTACACCCTCTACTGGATGAAATGTGTAACATCAAAGAGGGATGAGCTTCAGTCCTCTCAAATATCAGAGGAGGAGCGTCTGCATTTGTCTTAGTGTGTCAGAATTCTCAATGTTTATCTTCTGCATCTTTATAAAACATAATTTACAAAACAACCTGCTTTTTTGTGCAACCTGTTCATATGTGGGCTGCATTGCCTTAAAATGCATGGCTAAATAAATAAATAATCTAAAAAAAAAATTTGCAACATATAAAGCTCACAGATCATTTTCCATTAATTTAAGGGGTCAGTTTACTCACAAACCTTTATTTTATTTGATTACTCAGTATTCACACTAGTTGTATCTGTCCGTGTATGTATTTGGCTTTATTTGATCTATTTTGTGTTAAATACTGCACTCAGTAGACCAAACACCAAAGACTGACAATTCACCATATGCGATAATTTAACTCACCATCTGTACAATATTATATATCTGCTGTTATTTTATGTAAGTACTTGATTGTACATATTATATTATTGTATTATTTATCTTTTTAAGTATTTTTATCGTCATATTTCAGTTTTCTTTCTTTGTACTGTCACTTTGCTGCTGTAGTACTGCAAATTTCCCCACTGTGGGACTAATAAAGAAATATCTCATCTTATTTATGTCTCAGAGATGTCTGACATCAACTCATTACAATTAAGGACCTGGAGAAATAGAATATTGTTTGTTTTTGTTTATTTGTATTTATAAATCTTTTTTTTCTAGTTACTGAAAATCTAGATTTCTTTTTATAATTTATTTTATTATTATCACTCATTATTTTATTGCTTTACTCCTTGTGGCTGTGTTAATTGATGTTGTGAATAATGTTTATACTATTCTTATGAACTTTGTGTTAGCAAAATAAATTGACTGCTCTTATTTCACCAAAATACAATAAATACTTATAAATAAGCCATTATTATACTAATGAAAAGCTTCATTTTAATATTCTTTTCTCTGTCTTTTGAGAAAAATATTTTAAACACATCTATCCCAGCTTTTCCCAGAAAGAAGAGCTTAAGAAGAGGCAGTTTGGCCACTGATCTGTCAGGCCAAGTAAAGGTGGGCTTCAGAGCAGGGTGGTCACATATATCCCCTTAAGATGTTTGTCCTCCACTAAGTCTGTAATCACTGGCTCCTTAGAGCTTCATCTTTAGCTGTCGGCCTGGTCCGGATCAAGTATTTAGTTTGATAAGTACGGTTTACCAGGGATCACATGCTGCTGATGGGCAGGTTAGCCGAAGGAGGAACAATCCTCCTGAAGGTGATTAAGTACCTAAAGAAAGGCTGGGTGAGAGGCACAAGACAGCTAAGTTTGTCATTTTGCACGCTCGCAGGTAGAGCCCATGATTGGATCAAACAAAACACAACAAGGCACCTCATTGACTCCTGAGATCCTACAAAGTACAGTACATCACCTACACATGTCCACAGTCATAACCTTGATCTGGTTCTAGAATTAGGTCTGCTTATTCAAAGTCTTCATATTAGTGGCATTACTCTATCAGGTCACTGGTCCAGTGTCTTTACACTCATACTCCCCTGGCCTACTCCTGAACTGTCTCTGCCCACCACATCACTCCCTCCACCTCCAAGCTGCTCAGTGTTCACTGGTTTCACAAAGACAGACTTTGACTGTGGCTTAGTTATAACAAACAGTCACACTTCAGACAGACGTCTGAATTCATCTGTTGCACAAAGCACATTAGTTCTTGACAATCTTACAACTAGTCAGTCTTGTCACCCTGATTAAGAATGTAATATAAAGTAAATAAAATGTTGAAGCTTCCCCCTCCACAAACACACAATCCAGGTTTTCAGCTGAGGCTATTAACTGTTGGAAACACCTGTAGCTTCTACAGGATTTACACTGAGAGGATACAGCCTATTATCACAACCTGAAGGACAGTATCAACACCTGTAGATATAGTCTATCATACAGGATTTACACTACGTGATAGCAACAATACTGTCCTGAGCCAGCAGCAACAACATCTACTTATTAGCCTACACACACAACCACATACTGCCCCACCTCCACCAATACACACACAGCGATCCACAAATACTCTTTGTAGATAAACCTATATATAAATAATAATAATATATATAACCTGTATCATACAGGATTTCCACTATATCACACATCCTCTCACATAGACAATGATACAACAAGGTATTGTACAAAAACAACCACCATCAGTGTCTCACTGTATTAACACAATACCCTGGAGACAAGAGTGTAAATGGGGACAGTCCTACCTCATATAACAGTCTTCTTCCTGGCCTTTCTCCTGGAAAACTTCACCACATCATTAATGTGCAGGTTTCCGACGAATTCCGACTCTACTGCCACTGCCGATGAAGAGTTCAGCCGTTGTTGACTAGTCCTTGTTCTCGGTTCATTTTTTATTCACCCCTTTGCAGGTGTTTACCAGCAAACATCCTCAAGGCTACACACACGTTACTGAAGGTCAAGTTCCAACACGGTGTCCAGTATCTTTGATGGCGACTTGTTTTGATCCCAGATGTAGGATCTGAGCTGTAGAAGCTAGCTAGTTTACGGTAGAAGCTAGCTAGTTTACGGTAGAAGCTAGCTAGTTAACGGTAGAAGCTAGCTAGTTAGCAAAAGATGATACGTTAGCATCGTCCTCTCCCGACTCTTCGCTAATGCTAGCGAGCCGACATTTTGAAAACAGTCGACATAGTTTGTTTTTCCGAAGTTAAAGTTTCTCTGATGTCATTTTGTATTCCCGCCCTTCGCTTTGCTACTCCAACGTCTGTTTGTTTTTACAATGTTTTCCGAAGCTCCTTCCTCAAACAACCGGTCAACTTTGCCGCTGAATTCCCACACGGTCACCTGACCTGACCTCCTGACCTGACACGTCATCACACGATACAGACGTAGCCAATCAGAACCAATCAGAATATTTTTCTTATTTCAAAATAAAAAAACTCTGCATTTATCGGTTCGTATTTCAAAACAGATACTCAATTGATTTATTTGATTTCATAGAAATAAAAAATAAAAAACCCGGATGAGGCCACAGTTGGTGGGAGTTTGGAGACCCCCTAGCGGCGGGAGGCCCAAATGGGCAAAATCCGTGCTCGCTTAGGCTTAAGCTTAAAACCGACAAATGATGCATTGCTGTACAATTTTTAGCTATATAAAATGCCATTAAATAACCACTGCATTATTTAATCGAATTTAAATATCTGCCTGTCTTGTTTGATAATAATAATAATAATAATAATAATAATAATAATAATAATAATAATAACGTTTCTCGTGCTTCACACAAGGCACCAACTTCAAAACAAGTAGATGATAAAAATATTTCAGACTAATAAGAAAATATAACAAATAATAGTAATAACAAGCTACAAGCAGGAGAGCATTGGACAAAAAATAAATATGCAATAAATAAAGAACAAATTATTTTTAAAAAATCAATCAATACAAATCAAGTAAAAGCAGGAGAAGCTGTCCAATCTCCAGTCAGTTTAAGAATAGATTTAACAGAGATGTTAATCTGATTTCTTCACACAGCTTTTAATTCATGACTCTTTTTTTGTGTTTTTAAATGTGCTCTATAAAGATTTGACTTGATGACCACACTTTCTCCAACCTGTTTCCTCCGTTTTCACAGTGCACAGGCATAACACTGGTACATGCAGAATATCAGTCAAATAAAATGTAAATACATTCCCAGTGAGACTGAATTTATGTCTTCTGTTTCTTTTTAATTTAATGTAGCTGTTCCCAGAGCAGCCAGTCGGAGGAAAAAATAAAGCAGACAACAAGACAGTGAACAGGCCAGAATGTATTCTGATGAAATAACTGACAAATAACAACTGATTCCTACTGGTACATCCTACTCTGCTAGGTCTACTGTAGTCTTAATAAACTCAATACACAACAATAAATGTTAGTGGAGAAGAAGAGGTAATGACTGCCTCACTACAGCTCATGTTAATTGATGTTAATTGATCAAGATGTTTTAGTGACTGGATTTTGTGCCTGAATGAAAGACCAATAATGGAAAATTCAACTAAACTTTGCAGCAATATTGTCCAAGTAAAATCTTTTTGAAAGATAAGAATTGAAATATTAGCTTGGCCTCTCAAAATGTCTTGTACAGTAAATTGTCACCAGAAGCTCCAGAGAGAGGTGTTCCCTCTCCTTGAGTCCAGAATCAGCTCAGAGTGGATCAGATATGGTTGATGCGCGTCGTAGGGGTTGTGTTGTGTATTGTGAGTCTTGTTGTGAGTATGAACGATATGGATGTGTATTGATGTATTGTTTATGAATTTAAGGGGACCCCAGGAAGAGGAGCCATTGTTATAACACAATGGGTGATGGGGATCTAACTAAATAAATACCAAATATGCTGAATACCAAGTTGCCACATCTTCACCTGTACCATGAAATTGTGAATGATGATACCTGCCAATGCAAGACAAATATCTTGATTTCCTAATGATGAATAACAATAGAAAAACCTTTGCTCTCAGAGGTTATGTAGCTGAGGTGTAAAAGCAGGTCTTGCATCTAATGTCAGTTAATCTGGACACCAGGTGTCCTTACAGCAGGTGTTGGATTACCAGCCGGCCTTTCCAGGACACAATCCTGGAAAGGCCGGCTTCCCTGCAAAGTGAGCATACAGTAAGAGGACTAAGCACAGGTAAGAAAAGGTAAACTTGGGGATTTAGGACCTTAGCTCCGACTCCAAAGAGTCTTAGCAGGTGATTTGTGGCTCATCCCCTCTGAGCTTAGGCTGTGACGATCTGTTGAAGCTCCACTATCAAATCAGGTGTCTACTTAACGCAGTGCGGCCAGGTTGATCGGGGAGATGGCTGAAGAACAGGTCACACATCCTGTTAGTGTAGCTGTTTGAAAGGGTATTTAAAGGGTGATCCCATTACACTGGATTGAAAACTGCATAATGTGTTCCAAAACAGGTCCAGGAAGGATTCTGACAGCAGCTTTTGGCAGGAAACAATTAGAGGACATATGCTAACATGTGTCAGGCTTGTTTGTGTCATGCAGGAGGGAGCGAGCTGCAGTTGTGTCGGTCTGATTAACAGATGTCACTGAAGCTAACAGCAGACTGCAGGACTCCCCAGGCTGCTGACCTGAGGATGCTCAAACAAGTCATGTGATCTCAAACGAGGTGTACAGGTTACAAGATTATTCCACGTCTGGAGCAAAGGATCATGGTACACAACAAAAAAAAGACTTTGTTGTTGTTTGTCCAGCTTCGTAGTAATGAGGTATGACAGAGGAAGACTGTTTGTAATTTTGGCGGGTCACTGCCTCCGTCCTCGTGTTGCCTGGTGTCCGTTCATCGGATTCTGTTCATCTCCGGTCTCAAACCAAATTACACTCTCCTCGTCCACGAGGGCACAAGGATCCACATGACCTGCACTGTTTCATCCGCCCATGTCCACAAAGGTCTGAGCAGGTCGTCAGTGTCATCAGCCCAAAAAACACTGACCATGAAGACCATGTGTGAACACGTCCATTAACACGTCTGGACGACATCAGACCCTTCAGATTCAAAGTCCCAGGATCCTTCAAATGAGGTCGTATCGCATGTTGTCCAAGCACGACTTTACTTGAGTATTACTGTACTTAAAGGACAAATATTGAACTTTAGACTGCACTACATTTCTATGAAGAACTCTTACTTTGAAGCAGAGCTTTTAGTTAGTGAATTAATTTTATTTTATTTTGAAAATGTGATAGACCAAGACTCACAGCCAACTCCTCCACTGTCAGCCATGTTTGAACTGTCAGCGTCCTAACGATGGCGACGTTAGATAAAGATGAGGCAGAAGATTCTTCACAGGTCTGATCTGAGGTCTGTGTTTGAAGGTTAGGGTTTGACCCTTAGAAATAAAGAAAGATTCATTGAGTTTGAAATGTTTGCTGAGTTTACGACGACCCATCTTCATCACTGAAGGAAATATGAAAACGACTGTTGTTGATTCAATCGTGTTTTTACGTCCGTGTCTTCAGTCTTTGTACCATATCCTACAGTCTTTTAATTCTCCAGGTTCTACAGTCAGTCAGTCAGTCAGTCAGTCAGTCGGTTGTTTCAGAGTCATTAGGTTCTGTAAATGTGGAACAATAGAACAATGAATTGAGATAGAAAATGAACGTTTGCAAAACGATCATTTGGCCCAGAAGCTGAAAAACTGAAGGTTTTTGAAATGTTTCAAATCTCTTGTGAAAACAAACCTTTCCTGATGTGGATGAATTGTTTTGGTGCTTGACGTGTGTTCACCAAAGTCTCTAGGTTCATAGAAATAGTGCAATACATGAGTAAAATAGAGGATAAGTGGATAATAAATGCCTAAAATGAAATTTTGTATTATCAGAATCCTAGTTGTTGTCTGTCGCTCTACTTTAACCAAATTTTGGAGGCAGTGAGTCACGTATGATCTCACAAGAACATGTAAGTGGAGAGTGTCCAGATCCTAACAACATTTAAACCTACGCCGTGTTATCACAAAGATCAGAGGGTTAACTCAAGTAAAAATCTGACTGAACAACTTTCTCTTGTGTTGGAGGAATATTTGACCAGGAGGATCTTCACTGTGACTCCACATCTGGCTCTTCCACATGTAAGTCCATCTTGTTTTTGGCTCAACCATGTTTGAAATCTGTCGTAACATTCGTGACAGTTCATAACGAGGTCAAGACACGACACTTCTGTGCTGAGTCGAGGATTCTTGTCTCTTTTGACTGGGACAGGAAAAGACTCAGTGAACATCTCTGCGTTAGAAACTCTACGCTGCAGATTAAACAGGATTATTTGTGTGTTGTATGATTGCCAGAAAAATTAAATGAAGAGAGGATTCAGGCTCCTGCAGGAAAAAGCATCAAGTCTCCAGTGTATCAGTGTTTTTAGAGCATGACTAGTCTCACTTGTGTAAACCGGCCGTCTGTCCTTTATCACCTCAAGTGTTTGTTTAGTGTCTTGTCATGTAGCTCTTGGCTCCTATCATGAGGCAGCGAAGGCAAAACAAGCTGAGTGATTATCATCACCAGGGGCAGGAAGGGTGGGCAGCGGCAGCACAGCTTATCTCATCTATCTTCCCCCTTTTTTTTTCGCTGCGACCTAAACTCATTTGCACCTCCTCTCCTCCTCATGTCTCATGTGAGAGGACGACACCTCCCCTTCTATCGCCTTCTTCCTACGGGGCCCACTCTTCGTCAAATGAACTCTAAACAAGCACAATTACAGCTAATGGGCTGGATAGGATCTCTGCTCCTCTGTCTGCCCTGGAAAAACATCCGCTCAGCCTGCGAACACACCTTCTCCTGAGGTTTGTGCAAAGATGTAAGAGATCCTTTAACTCTTCGGACTCCCAGCGACGTCTCGGTCATTCAGAACACGGAGCTGGATGAAAGGGCGTGTTGTGTGAGGAAGTCAAAGTGTAGGAACTGCTCTCTGTCCGATGGCTCAGATAGCACAAGCATGGAGCCGAGGTTCGCTATCTGTGGCACTCATCTGACAGAAACACAGACAGCCCAAACAATGACTCGCAACATCTCTGATAGCGCAAACAACATCCTGATATAATTACACAATCAGGAAATTAACAAGACAGTGTGTCTGCAGCAGGCACATGTGCCCTGCACTGGATGTGAGAGAGGGAGGAAGACAGAGCGGGGGCTGATGGGAGAGGGAGGGGTTAAACCATGGAAGACGGTCTGAGCAGCAGTTCAGTCCAGACCTGGATTTTCCACAACAACTTCTTATATTGCTGTGAAATCTGGTCCCAGGAGGAAGTTTCCTTATATTCTAGGTGACCACATGACCAGGCTGACACTCGTACACAAGATGCATGAAACTGGATTTTTCAGGCTGATTCTGATCTGATATCAATATTCGAGAGTTTTAGATAAATTAAATTGGCCGATATTGATTCTTTTAGATAAACATCTTTGATAACAAACCCTTAAATTTCTTTTTGTTTTAAAGAATAGTGAAGAATAATCTGGTCAGGACTCTCTGGTTTACAAACTCCTTCGTATGAACATCATCAAACACACAGTTCATCAGTTAGATCTGGATTATCAGCCGACCCGAACGCCATGGGGCTGATGGATGTCTCTTTCCACCACGTGAACTTTCCTCTTGTTTCATCTTGTGCCACCATCAGACTAAAATATTATGTTATCATCTATGAAGCAGATTATCATGGAATGAACACGTTCATGATCTCAAGGGAATAAACTGTTATAATTGAGTGTCCTTTAACAACTTTCTCACATTTATTGTCACCAGGAAACTCTGTTTAGAAAATACTGTGAAAGAAACAACGTCAGAATTATTTTTTATTTTGTTTCCTACTAAAAATATTCGTGCACACATGAAGTCGTTAATTCATTCTGCAAACTTTTTGATTGAACTCTGCATCATCTGTCATTCTTCTGGCTGATATGTTGTAAACGTGCAGCTGCAGCGCCCTCTGGTGGCTGTAGTTAGTGTCATGGCAAAAAGGAGAAAGTCAGGTGTTGTAATAAAGGAAGTTCTGAGTGGGGAGGAAGTCGGGGTGAATGGATGGCTCAACAAAATAAAAGATATTAAAGGAGCTATTTGTAAGTTTTGCTATTGCTACATAGCCAACGTTAGCATTAGCAGCTGTTTACTTAGCTTGGCAAGAGCTTCAAGCCATTGTGGTTATAACAAGTCCTCTGAGCAGCTTCTTCCTCTGGGCAGACTGGACGCCGCAGTGACTCGGTATCGGAAAGTGTCGAGACGGGTTGACCAAGGCTGGAGCTAGCATGTTAGCATGCTAACTTCAGTAGTAGAAAAGAAGCAAAACATTGGTGTTGCTTTCCACTACTGGAGACAATGGTTTGATGCTGCTAAGCAAACAACTGCTAATGCTAACGTTAGCTATGTAGCAATAGCTAAACTTCCTGATTAACTCAAAGTGTTTTCTTTAACACCAAGATGACAATCTTTACCAAACTGTAACCATATGTTTATTATTGTAACCATGACAACAAAGGCCCCTAACCTTAACATAGCATTCGTTTTAACCTAAACATGATATTTCTCCAAACTGAAGTGAGTCGTTTTCTGGTCTTAACCTTAATCAACCACTAACCACAACTTTATAACATGATAAAACAGATTTATTTTTCTACTGTGATTTGTAAAAGTTCATTCTGCCAATAAAGGCATCAGATTAGCTTCTGTGTGTTGCTATAAATTATGTATAAATGATCAGTTTGGAGGACTTGTTGATTTGGAGCTGTATTACAAAGAAGTGAAAACATAGGGATTCATAATGATTGAACATTATCAAACTCCACTGTAACGACTCAGATGAATTAGTGTCTCGTTTAAGTCTTCATTAATCTCTGTTACATTTATGTGAAGTTAAGTATTGACAGTCAGTGAATACAAAGAACCTGACTGCTAATTAATGTGTTGTGTCAGATTTTAACGCCCATTTTTCCATCAGCACTCGGGCTAATACTGAACGAGGCTTTAGCTGAGAGACGGCTGTCAAACAGGCTAAGAGAGCAAACATCACACTTTTATCCAGACCAGTGCAAACACACACACAGACACACACACACACACACACACACACACACACACACACACACAGCTCTAAAGGTGAGAGGTAGAGCTGTCGCTGGCGCCCACAGAGCAGTTTGAAAGGTTGGCGCTCCACTCCCTTGTTTTCTCTGCACGTGTTTGTGTCGGAGTGTGAACTCACCAGGTGAGAGTGAGCCAGGTTGTTTTTGTTCGGTGACAGGAGTGTGTTGGTTTTGGCTGAATCCCTGTGTTTGGTTTGTGTGTGTCAGGAGTTGACACCCTCAGTGACATTAACAGTCACAAGCGCCGCGTCAATCAAAACTCAACATGTTCGACTGGGAGCGTGAACCAGTTTGTTTTTGATTCATGTTCAGAGTGTTAATGAGTCATTAATGGATCCTGACTTCAGAGGCGCACCATCAGGAGGGGCGAATCTGCCAAATGCTCGGGGCCCCTAAGGGCAAAGGGGCCCCCGCTGGCCCCTCATAATGGCATGTTTTGCAGTGACAATTACAAACCTCCTTAAACCTCCCATAAAGACACTACACAGTTCACTGCTGTTGCACTACAACCCCTAAGTGGGTACAGTATTCACACGAATGGACGATACACCGTAAGAGTTGATGCCTGTTTCTTTAACGGATGTTTTTTTTGCAGTTGCACGTCTTTGTAGTTTGGACCCAGTGACTCACACTAATGCGGATCATGGTGCACAAAGGCTTCGAAGGTGGTGCACTCAAACGTACGAGCAAAAAGTGACAGAAAGAGATTTGTGAAAAATGGAAAACAGCTTAGGAGAGAAGTTCAAACTCTTATATAACTTGATGTATAAAGTGGCTGTAGAGGTCTCTGTAGTAAAGTTACAACAATGATCCTCCTCAGATAGATAGATAGATAGATAGATAGATAGATAGATAGATTCTAAATTTATTCATATATTATAGCATAAGTACATATTTATATATTTCATGATTGTATTTTATCATTATCTTTTTAATCTACGTCCTATTCTCTTTTCTTTTCTGAGGGATGTAAATGTAAACCTGGTTTCTCCCTGGGATCAATAAAGTTTCCTGATTCAGCTTCAGCAGAGTAATGAAGAGAACACATTAAATATCCTGGTCATTCAGAGGTGATAGTTTTGTGTCTGTAACAGCTTCAACAAACGAAGACGCTGGCGACTCAGTGAATATAAAACAGATAAATTACATACATTGTCAAACTGTGTGTAGCTGTGAGTCCTCACCCAGGCCTTTCGTCAGCTGAGCAAACAGCCGCGAGGCCCGGAGCCTGGAAACCAAAGCCGAGCGAGCGCGACCCGGGAGTCCGGAGGAGCTGCGGTGATGTCACCACTGTTAGCATTTTTCAGAATAAATGACTCAGGGCTTCTCCTCTCTCTCGGTGGCACCGTGAACAAAACACTCTCGTCTGGGCCACAGTCCGTCTCCGAATGTTTACGTGGCGCACTGAAGCGATGCCATAATAGTAAATGGTTTCAGAAGGAGCCCAGGCTCAGCTGGAGCAGAGGTTTAACTGCTGCTGTCACTGGTTCGTCCGCAGGGTGCTTCAGCCTCCGCTCCTGTCCTTATATTCAATTTCTATACATGAAATATATGTACCTATACAATTAAAACATATATGTAAAAATCACAGACAGACACAGGAACAATTTCATATATCGACATATATATCTAGCTTATATAAATATATACATTTAAGTATGTATGTTTATATCGTACGTTACATAAATACCTATCCATCAAAGCCTGTTAGAATATATTGATATAATAAACAGTAGAATCCGAAATGTCTGAGACACTTTCCCAGACATGTTTAAGATTAATGAGAAATTAATAAGAAAACATATAAACATACAGAATTGTTATATGTTTGATGTTTTAATAAACTTGAGCCTAAATTAAACATACAGTATATTGTTAACCCCCTGGAGTCCATTTTAATGAAGGAACCCAAGATATATGAAATATATAACAGGCACCTGAAAACGTTCAAAGCTTTAGTCATAATCAATCATTTATAGAAAAGCTCAAAGTTGTTTTCAGGCATTTATCTACTATTTCACTCATGTATTGCACTGTTGTTCTGAACCTCCGGACTTTGACAAACACATTTCAAGCACCAAAACAAATTCATCCACATCAGGAAAGGTTTGAAGCATTTGAGCCGAATGATCTCTTCATCATTATAAACACTTGAGTATGATGTTATATACAAGTTCCCTTTAAAAGCTGAATTTCAGAAATCATGTAGAGATGGAGGAAATGCCCTCAGACCTCAGAGGGTTCATCTCAGTCACAGTAAATCTGTTTGGACAGATTGGCAAAACAAAAGTGACACGATGAAGTGAGGGACGGGGGAGCCTCGTTGTCTCCGGGTCTAAGCCGGGCACTTTGTTGCAAATGAGCAGAATTAGCTTCAGAAACAGATGTCTCTTTATTGCTGCTGACACAACAGACACGAGGGTAAACACCCAGCAAACACTCGGCACACTGCCGGATCTCAGAGAAGGGAAACAGTGCCCCGGTCTGTCCGCGGCGAGGAAGGCAAACGACTCTCTGCAGGGCAGCGTGTCAAGGGTAACAAGGCTTAAAGACTCACGCAGGAGGTGGGCGAAGGCAAAGACAGCACGTCTGCAACACCTTCATGTCACAGAACCGGGATTATTAGGTTACCCCGTGATCAGTGTACAAAGATGCACGCACACAAAAATACAGACGGCCCTATTAACTGGAGACAGAGCTATTACAAGCACAACAGGGGGGCGAGGGGCTTTGTCCCCCCACCCCCCCAAATAAGAAAAAAAAAACTGGGTCATCACTGAAAACCACAAAAAGAGAGAATAAAGGAAACTGCACACACATTGGTGCTGGGGGTGGGTCCTGTCACCTGCCCACCCTCTTCACACACGGCTGTGTTTGGCTGAAGTTTCACACAGCTGGGATGAGACTCCCTTAAACCTCCCTTTGTGTTTCTGTCAATAATGCTGTTTGCTCTCTCATGAGCCCGTGGCTTTAGCTCTGCTCAGATATTTGCTGCTGCGCCTCCACCACCTCCACCACTGCCTGGGACACGGGGATTACAGTTAGCAGTTTCTGACATGTTTTCTTTTCATCGCCGCCTTTTCATCTGCTCGCTCTCTCCAACCTCCCAGTTCTGCAGCGAGTGAGCAAACAGCGAGAAACAGCAGAACACAAAAACAATGTGAAGGGGAAATGATAAAAAGAAAATGCTTGGAAGTTCAGGTTAGGATAAATACTGACAACATGAACACTCCTGACTGCAAACGTTAGTATTTATCACTTAGACCTAAGATCTGATTTCCATGTGTGTATAGATGTGTGTACTTCTACTACAGTAAATATGGTATTACTATGACATTATTGACATTAACCGACAAAATAAAGTATAAAAATAAAAATAACATCTCAGGAAACCTCCTTCTACATATTGTTATTTTCTATATTTGTTTTTCACATTATAAATGAACATTTTAATATCAGAACATTTCTGTCTCATACAGGAGAATTACAGGTGTTTATGTTCACTATAGTTCACAGAAACATCTACGGTATCGTATCTGTGGGCAACAGAACGTGATGCTGCAGTTCGATTTCTTTAAAGATCAATAACAATCTGATTTTGGTCATTAATACACCGAGGACACCTGGTTTGGTGGCTAACATGATATTGTTGATGTGGATGTCATTAGCAGCTCAGGTGTCAGCGCTGTCTTAAGGTGAGGTAAAGGTAAAGTGGAGAGAGGTTTCACTATGACTGTGAATCGTCATGGTTACAGTCAGACATGTTGAACTCCTACAGGCAGGAGTGAGTTGAAATAGAATAATGTCTCCAACAGTCTGTCGTGTTTCTCTCAAGTTATTGCAAAATATTAAATATTAATAGTATTTTTAAATGTTTTAAATGAAATGATCTTTAAAAACATTATGTGAGATGTTGAAAAACTCCTTTCACTGCGATAAGACAGTGAAAGGAACCTTTATGTCGCCACCAGACCGACCACATGGTGCTAATCAAGGCTAGCTGGTTAGCAACAGGAAGTTAAAAAGAAGGAGTCAAACAAGAAAGAGAAACTGAGCTTCGTCTGTTTTCAGTTCAGTCCTGAGTTTGATCTTTATCATTAGAATAAAAAGCTCTGCGACATTATTCGGCCTCCGTATCGTTACAGGGTCGGACGTGAGCCGCCAACAGTTTTGAGATTTTTAAGTGGGACACGAGTTGGAAAATGTTTGGAGCCACTGATTTATTTCATCCATGTAACGCTTCGTGTTTTTATCTTGCACCAAAAATATATTTTTATACTTTCAGTCTTTGTACAAAATACAGAATACACCACGTCTACAGTCCTGGCAGCGACCTCTTGTGGTCGTGGGAAGAAGTGACTGTCTCCTTTTATTTTATTATCGTCATTATTATTTTATTCATTAAATACATTTATTTATTCATTTATTTTATTGTTATTGTATACGTATGTACATGTGTGTATGTGTTTGTATATGGACTTGACTGTATGGATGTATATATATATGTATATATGGTGTGGCTTCATGGACGCAGTCTTCTGGGTTGTGGTGAGAGAAAAAAAGTTATAAGGTTAAAAAGTTTGTGTGAAAATGTTTAAATGACAAGAAATATATAAAGTTTCATTGACATTAACCGACACAATAAAGTTTTATCTTTCTACGTTTTCTACATCTGTGTTGTACATTATGGATTTTCTAACAGGCTTCTTCTTCAGATTTCATTTTTTCATTTTAATATCTGAACATTTCTGGAGAAGAAGAAAATATATAGAAATAAAGAAATAAATAATGTTTCATTGACATTAACTGACACAATAAAATCGTGACATCAGTGGTTCTCTGACCTTTAACCTTCTCCTTCACTCTAAGATGAATTTGCCTGTACTCCAGTGTAACCTCCACTGAGCAGATTTCAGGAAGCGTCTGATTGGTCCGTTGGGATGCAGAGAAAACTGATTTTCCATTTAGTTGTGAAAGTTTGTTTTGTTGTGACACGCAACAAATGTCCTGGACTGAATTCAGATCGTGATATTTTCAATCGCTGTCTCAGCCTGTTAGGACTGGTCTCCACGGCAACACCCACCAAATACTTCAAATACCTAAACTAAAGTCAGAATATGAAAGTCTTCAGCTCTGCTGAGATATATGAAACACAACCTTCACGGTTTGATTCCTCCAGGAGACCTTTGTTTATCACTCCCCCTCTCTTGCTTTTATTGCTGATTAAACTGATACATGGACTGATGCGACAGATGTTTTGGACCATGCAGTTTTTATTCTTTTAGGGTTTCAGGTATTTTGTGGCTGAAATTATATTTTGTACTTGCAGTAACTCGACTTATTGAGGTGTCCTGTTGTCACCCATTACTTTTATCATGTTTGTTCACTTGTATTCTACTGAATGAAGGGTTGAATGA
This sequence comes from Seriola aureovittata, assembly GCF_021018895.1. Taxonomy (NCBI): domain Eukaryota; kingdom Metazoa; phylum Chordata; class Actinopteri; order Carangiformes; family Carangidae; genus Seriola; species Seriola aureovittata. Next base: position 2,501,647 of record NC_079367.1, on the reverse strand, counting down.
ATACATGTTTCTATTAGCTAGACATATCTGTAAATATATCAAGTATATGATGTTTTTACTTCATATGTCCATATATTTCACATATGGAAATTCCATACATGTATGTACAAACACTTCCTCCTGTATTGGCCAGAAGAACTGGTCCAGTTGTGGAAGTAGCATCTGATAATCATGCCGTATATGGGCCAGATTCGGGCCGTGGAACCGGGCGTTTACTGGGCCAGAAGAAAACAAGCATGTGGCCCGAGTATGGGCCGGATTAATTTTGTTTTCTGGGCACTTCCTGTCACTTCCATCTTAAATATATATATATATATATATATATATATATATATATATATATTTATATTAAAAAAGGATCTAACTGTCATTGTGTTGTATTTACAGGGTTTAGATGTGTAGGAACTTCAGCTCTCGGGTGAGTGATCACATATGATCCAGAGTCGGTTTGAAAAGGTTTTATAGATGGACGGAGTTTGAGGCCAGCGTCGGGATTATACAGCAGATCTAATGAAGGTTACATCATACCACCCATGACCCCAACCCAGCTTGGGGTCAGATGATGGGTTTCGGGGACGACACCCCCATATGTACGTATTATTTCCATTTACCTTATTTCCACCACATGAATCAACATCAGTTATTCTTCACGAGCTTGAAAAGATTAAGGAGGAGAAAAAGTCTGGTAACTGATTACAGCTGACCTCTGCTTGAACCTCTGTGGAGGAACCTCACATCGACCCTGACCTCAACTACCGGACTTTTGTCTTAAGACTTTAAGAGCGTCGGACCGTGAACTGAAGAACCTGTTAAACCTGATGACGGAGCTTTAATATTCAGACTGACTGACACCTTAAAGTGAAGCCTCCTATCACACAGGACATGAGTCACTACCAGCCGACCAATGTAATGGCACGTACAATCGTTTTTGAGATCAATATCTGGGTTAGGTAATCAATAAAAAAAGACGAGCCAGTGCAGCACCAGGCTGATCGACTGAGTCACAAGTTAAAACGTAGAAAACTGAACCAGGAAGCTCAATAAAATAAAGCAGAATTTTACAGCTTCAGAAAGTTTTCACGGCAGCATTTCACTGTTGATGCAGTTGGATCTGTGACAACGCGACGCATCACGCTGCAGCACCGCGCGAACAACGTTCAACTTTTCTTTGCCACTCATCCCGTAAAATATCGGATCCTCTCGTATTTGTGACGAAGGTTTCAATAACCTTTGGATGTGGTTGAAAGCTCTGGAAAAAGCCAGTACGTGAACATTATTTCAGTCGTATCTAAATGAATTTTTCTTGTTGCAGCACTGGAGCCATGTCGTTTCACACACACACACACACACACACACACACACACACACACACACACACACACACACACACACACTTGCTAAGCCGTGCTTTCACTGCACCACAGGAAATAAAAGGCTGTTCAGGTTTGTTGAGTACATTTAGAGAAAGTCAGGAGGACAAACGTAAAGAGAGACGAGCTTTGGAACTGAAGACACAATGAATCAGAGGAGCAACTTTGAGCGGCACCTGTTGTGGAGCGGGAGGACCGGGGTGGAGGACGGGCCGGGACAAAGGCCCGCCATTATGCAGCTGCTGTAAAGAGCAGGCGGGCCTGTTTGCTTTAGAGGTGTTGTCCTGGCGGCCCCAGCGGCTGGTTACCGCGGGGACGCCCGTGGCTTTTGTTTTCTGACACGAACGGCGGGTGATGAGAGCGAGCTGTGAACACTGATGCGTGACTGAATCCCTACTAGACCTGGGAGAAGGGGGACGTCCTCTGGAGGACACCTGTCCTCGGGTCTCTGCCTCATCAGCTCCAGATCACTCACACACCTGCAGCAAGTGAAAGAGTTAAAGGAATAAAGGTGTTTGAATGTTTCATATTCTACCTGTAATTCACAAGAACTGGAGGGTACGGTCTCACCTTCGCACCTCGACCAATGAAATCACAGCTCCAGGTTATTAACTTTGGCAAAAGTCAATTTAGTGGCTGTCACTTAAATAGAGAAAGAAAGGTTTTGAATAAACCACCAGGTGAGTCAAATGTATTTGACTAACCTTTATTTGCCTAAACTGTCGGTTGTGAACCTCCTTCACGGTCCCACTTCCTGTTTCCTCGGCAGCGAGGGACTGTTACGGTCACGTCAGGTGAGCTCACCTTCAGATTACCCTCCCAACAGAGTGGTTAAGATGATCTGGATAACGTGTCGGCTTAAGAACAAACCGTCTGTCTCACTCTGATGAGGCCGATGTGGGAACGGCGCCATGTTTACAGATTCAATACTATTACTACAAAATAAAAGCCATGGTCAAAACTACAAAATAAGACTTTTCAGAATCTTCTATATGTACATATATTGAATTTCCAAATATGAAATATATGTAAATATAAAATAAGAACACAGGTGTAAAAATTACATTAGAAATTGGAACAATTTCATATATTCACATATACAGACCATGAAAATCTGTATGTTTATGTATGTGTGTTTATATTGCAGACAGATACATAAATATATATATTTATATATATATATTTATCTGTTACATAAATATCTATCCATCCACAGCCTGTCAGTATATGTTGATATCATAAACAGTAGAGTCTAAAAGTCTAAAAGTCCCAGAATGTGAAGAGACATGTTTAAAATTAATGAGAAATTAATAAGAAAAACATATTGGCTTTTTTATATATGTCAATTGTTTTTAATAAACTTGCATTTATAAATTTAATATCTATCATTAAAATATTTGTCTGCTTCCTGTTTTACCAAATAAAAAGAAATTTAAATTTAATTTTCATGTATGTTATAAACATATATGTTCATACATCCAGAGGATGTATATATGTGGTAATAATAATAAAACCCCTTTACAGGTGACATGTATGACACATGATGATGATATCGGGACATTTATGTCATATATCATATTTCTGTGAGTCTGAACACAGGTCCTAGATCCTGAACATTTAATGATTTCCTAACAAGTTTGTATGAATTTGTATTGAATCTCAGCAGCTACTGAATTTATGACAGAACAGGTTGAAAGACTTTATTGTCTGTTTCATAACGTCACAACCTGCAGGATGCATGAACTGAACTTTACAGGTGTGACGCTGAGATGAGAGGAGATCTCTACCTGACCACAGAAACGCTCCACATCTGGAACAGAGGAAACATTTCAGTTTCATCACGGAAAAGTTGACGAATCGTCAACGAGTCGGAGAGAAAACGTTTAAAAAGAACTCAACACACACTAAATGAAAACCGCCCTGAAACAGAATGAATATTAAAATATATTATAAATGTGTGTGTGTGTGTGTGTGTGTGTGTGTGTGTGTGTGTTGTTCTGTCAATGTTGTGAAAAATCAATAAGAATTAAAGTGTGAAAAAAAAGAAAAGAAAATGAAGGTCGAGTCGATCGTCCGTCGATCATCTCGTTTTATTCTCTTCTGAAAAGCAACAAATCCTCGTGTTGGAGAAGAAACCAGAAGACGATCGATTTAAACATCAATTATCAAAATTTGTTGCTGATTCATTTTCGTTTCAATATCTACTTTATCATTTCCATATATGTGTTGGAGTCAAACCCAGAGGATTCATCAGGTTCAGTCAACCTCCAAGATGGCCGCTGGTCAGCACAGGTGAGGAGCCACGCCCCCTGGGGGTGAGGAAGACCTGCCTGAAAAAGAGAGGGAAAAACAAAGCTACATGGTTAGCTACAGCTACATGGAGCTTCCTCAGCTTCAGTTTGTTTGTGTGAGGCAGGAGCAGAGACCTGAGGGCGGAGCCACTGATGGAGCGAGGCAGGTGGGCGAGATGTTAGAAATGGTACGGTCCACTTTAGGGGTGTCTGAATCGTATTACACAATTCTTTCAGATATGACTGTGGGAAATGTATTGTAATATTTAGACTTATTATTTAGACTTTAGATATTTAGACAAGAACCTGTTTTCTGCCTGGTAGGAAACACAGGACAATAAATAAATAAACACCTAAAACCTAATTTGTTTATTTCCTGTATATTTTTTAATTTTTATTCCTCCTCGCCGGCGAGAGTCAGAGCCGCCATCTTGTTTTCATGTTGTCTGTCCGTCCGTCTCATTCTCGTGGACTCGACATCTCAGAAACACTTCGACAGAACTTCTCCAAATTTGGCTCAAACATTCACTCGGACTCAAGGACGAACTGATCAGACTTTGGGGGTCAAAGGTCACAAACTAGTCTGAGCGGCGGAGGGATACAACCACGAGGAAGTGATTCTAGTTCTTTCTCTATTTCTCTCTATCTCAGTCATATATCTAAATAATCTATAACAATGTTTTATTATCACTTTATCTTGCTTCACCAATTAATTAATTAATTAATTAATACCTAAAACTTTATTTATTTCCTATATTTTTTCTCTTTCTTTTCTCCCTCTCAATAAATCTAAATATATTATATCTAAATCTATATTGTCATGTTATAGCATCACTTTCTGTCTTGCTTCACTAAATAATTAATAAAGAAAGAAAGAATAAGGAAAATAAAATGCAGCCGCCCACAATCACAGTTTTATTGTTGTGTATGTGTCCACACCTCTGTGTCGACCTGCCAGCCCGTCCACAATAACACGCCATTAATTCATACTTCAAACGCGGGGGGGAGTCGGGGGGGGCGGGGGGGCGGGGGGGGGGGGGGGGGGGGTGCGTTTGTGTGCACACTTTAGGACTCGTATTCAACACTTACGAGGCCTTTTTGAAGTGGGAGCTGTTTGTGCACTCAGCCGGCGCTCCATTATCAGACAGAGCTGCTGAATGCTCCACGCAGAGAAAGTGGAATTAACCTGTTCAAACAGAGATGGGCTGAGAAGTGTCATTCCCACGGCGAGGTGTGCCGGCGAGCTTTGAAACGCACGATGAGTCAGGACAGGCTCTCGGCTCTGTTGCCACACAGTCGAACACCGACGGTGTCCTGTTTGATTTTAAGAGCTGCTCTTCTTAAATCGTCTCGTCTGTCATCGCCAACAGATTCCACTAAGAGGCCGAGACAAAGAACTTTCCTGTCATTACTCTGTCGGGGATTTTCCTCAATTATTGGAATGATTGTGTGCGGTGAGAATAGGTGTGAGGTTATAATGTGTTGGAGGAAACGCAGCGACGCAGGGACGATCTCTGCGTCCAGGCCGTGTCCCCCAGGAGCCTCTGTTTGCACCAACAACCCACAAGTTGCACTTTTCAGCGGGTTTTGCTTTCACAAGCAAATCTCCCGAAGCTGAGGCGTTCAGGGCCCCGACACTTCCAGTGTTTACACAGGTCCGGACCACCAACAGCTCAGAGCCCTCCCTCCTCCCAGTCCTCGACACGTTAGCTCGCATGTCTGCCAAGTCCCGAACTCTTAACTCAGCTATTAATACCTCGACCTTTCACCCGCACTCTGTCAAAAGAGAAGGAGAAGCCATCCATCAGCTGCAGGAGAGAAAAGCAGGAGATGAGTGAGACGTTTCAGGTTTGATCTGCTCACATATTTGTGTACGGATTCCCAAACGTAGGTGTTTAATATCTGAGGGAGTTTCCACACGTCAGCCCGACAGACGAGAAAACTCCACCTGGAGTCAACAAACATTTCGTTTATTGGACTTTAGTGAAGTCGAATTCAAACCCGATCCCAGAGAGAACAGTGATATGAGAGGATTCTGGGTCATCTCACGTTTTTTACAATTAACGCTTAAACATATCCATCCGCCCCATTCTCACAGAGACGATGTCTCAGTAACACCTTGACGGAACTTGGACTCAAGGATGGACTGATTAGATTTTGGGGGTCAGTGGTCAAAGGTTAAAGGTCAAGGTCACGTGATCTCACAAAATGCGGTTTTGGCCTTGTGAATGCAACATCTCATTAATGCCTGGAGGGAATTTCTTCTAATTTTTTAAAGACATTGATCTAAACTCTTTTACTCCTCGGATGTATTTCTCTGTGGAATCGTTCAGTATGAACAGACTCCTGGACGAAGCTGTTGATAATTAATATCATTCAGTGTTTTCCATCACAAAGCCACGCGCCGAGACGCCTCCACCCACTCTCCCCTCAGCATCTCTGGATGTTCACGACTTCCTGTCTCACAGGTCTGAACCAACAACAGTAGTTTTATCTCCTGACTCAGCGATGACGAACAAACAGTGTGAAACAAAAAGCTGAACGTTCTCCAGGTTTGCTGCAACGCAAAACGACGTCCTCCGTCGCCCCTCGCTGTGTCGACCAATCAAAAACACGAAGCTCACACTCCAGGTAGATTACTGACCGTGACCTCTGTGCCTCTGTTGTTTGCTTTGGTTGAACTGTGATGATGAAAGATAAAACTGCTGCTGTGTTTTAAAGTCAGGAGGTGTTGTTTCCTGCGTTCGACCCGTCAGCACTGCGGCGATCTTCACAGCCGAGCGAGACCTTCAGACACCTGGTAATTTACCATCTAATGGCGAGTGGAAGATGCCTGTGAAGTGTTCTCAGTGATCTCAACGTCTTCTGTCCTCATCGTGAGACAGCTCAGGAAGAGTACGCAGATCATAACTCAGGACGTCCTCTGAGGAGACGGCTCACTTTCTGTTTCCTGTAGCGCGGCGAGCTAACGGGAGAGCGGCTTCAAACCGCAGAGGTCATCGTCCCCGGACAGAAACCTCGAGTCGAACCAAAGCGCTGCTCCCAAATGAGAAGCAAATGTTTCCCGGGACAGATTTACGAGACGCCATCATTCAGGACAAAGCAAACTATGCGGCTCAGTGGAACATGTGGCGGCTGAGAGCAGGTAGACGGTCTGATGGGACGGCCCACTCATCAAGCTGTCAGGCTGCAGTGCTGTCCATGACGGGACGACTTTACTGTGAGGATCTAATGGACCCGCAGACAATATATGATTTCAGTTTTTCTGGAGGTCACATTAACCAGCGACTCAGATCCTGAAATATCAGCTGCCTCAGTCTCAGTCACAACAGATTCAACTCATGTAACTTTAAACCAAAGAGCAAGAACAACTATTTAGTTAAAAATAATGTTGATATTTGTATTTATAACTTTTATTCTAATCCTCACAAAACATGTTTCATCAAAAACAATGAAACAGACAGAATTATTTGTGCTGCCGACTTTTATTTTTAAATCATTTTCCTTCATATTCACATTCACAGCTGATGTTCAGAGAGCAAACAACTGGGTTTAAATGTTTCTGTTCAACGAGGGAAACCTGATTTTTATAAAGCAGGTACGTAGGTACGCTACTGTAGATACAGTTATGATATGTTTATTATTGTAACCATGACAACCAAGGTCCGGTATACCTGCCGCCGAGGAGACACTGACATGGGTTGAATCAGAGGTTTAGATCAACGATGTCAACCTGCTGGAGGCTTCAGGATTTATCCTCTGAGGAACATGAATGAAATAAACCTCTTGACAATCCATCAGATAGTTGTTGAGATATTTCTGATCAGACCAAAGAGGCCGACCGACCAGAACGCGCCTGAGGAAAGTGCCGGATCATAATCGGGTCTGAACGAACTGATGTGACTCTGACTCGCTGTCAGCGGATCAATCAAAGCTATCGACTGGTTTCTGTGTCACAGCGAAGCTTCCTGTTGCATTCACAATAAAAGAAGTTCAACGATATTGATTGAGGAATAAAAAGGATGAGAAGAACTCACTCGCTCTCTGAAATTAACCCTAAAACCCGGACGAACGCGACGAGACGACGGCCACTGACGATACCACGCAAAGACGTTAAGTAGTTTAATGGATCAGAGTTTCTTATCTCCATCAGTGTTCCACCATTAACGAGGTAACGTTGCATAAATGGATAATTGCCTGTCTTTAAAGCTCTCCTGCTGCGACCCCACCACAATAAACACAACGACAAAAAAAAGGCCTCAGGCTTTATTTTTTTGTTCGTTGACAAATGGCTGCCACAATCACACTTATAGCATTAACCAGCTTATGGTGTAAGCACACTAAGATGAGCCCAAACAATGGATGTCTATATCAAGATTAGTCAACTTATAAAACCACGTAGGCAGATTAGGTGTCTAATTCTACTGGCCCTCTGAAATAAATCGGGGGTTTATTATCCGGGGGGCTCCAAACCTCTGACTCAAGCCAAGTTCTAACAGCTGCTCCGGCAGACAGATTGCTTAAGACCCTCCACCAGCAGATGATCCGGTCGAGCAATCCTCATCAGGCTCCATAAGCTTAAAGAAATCAATTTCATCAGCGACTCACTTAAAGCAGCACGGCGACCAAAGCTGCTTGTTTCCTCCCGTAAGGACACGTGAACGCAGACGACTCTCGGCACGTTTATCTGGGAGGAAATAATGTTGATGTTTCATCACAGAACATGTCTCATTAAAAATAACGAAACTGACTGAATTATTACTTTTATTTTCATATTCACAGCTGATGTTCAGAGAGGCCAAATTACAGGGTTTAAATGTTTCTGCTCAAGGAGGGAAATCTGATTTTTATAAAGAATATTTGTTACCACTTCACAATAAGAGTCCCCTTATAAAGGATTTATAATGGGTTTATAATTAGGTTATTAATTTGGTTCAACACTCGTCATAAATAAACAATTATAAACAAGTTATAACACAGTTTTTATACATTAAGTCAAGTTAATGCTTCCTACTCATTAATCTGACTAATGAGTTACTAACATTTATAAGTGGTAACAGGAGCCTTATTGTGAAGTGTAAAACCATCATCATTTATTAATATGCCAAACTTTTCAACCATTAAGATGCTGATGGTGGTTAATTACTAGTAACAACAAGTATAATTTATGATGATTTAAAGTGTGAAAAATCTAATTAATAAACTGGTTATAAAGTATTTATAAATCCTTTATAAGGGGACTCTTATTGTGAAATGGTAATCCACTTTGAATATCACATTATTTACACAAAAACACATGTACATGTTAATGTTGTCATTTTATCATGTTATTTCTGTAAAGAAGCAAATAGTGTTTTAGATATAATTTGTATTTTTAAAATCATATATATTTTGAAATGATATTTCTATATGCATATGTTTTATTTAAATGTATATGTTTGTAATTCATATATTTATCAGTAAACTATAATCTATATAATCAACATTAAAAAGAGAGCAAGACTGCTGGGATGGTTTGACAGGTGATAGACGATCATTTTCTTAATTTGATATTATTGTAAATTGATATTTCGATAAGAATAATGTAGAGAAGAGACAGAGTGAGCTCCTGTGTTAAAACTAACATCTATTAAAAGCAGAAAATTCTCAAAGAACTGATCAGAGTTTCATCTACAGAGTAAAACTTGGACTTCGAGTGTTGACTGAGCAGATTCTCTTTACAATTGGCTGAATAATAATTTCACCAGCACCTTTCTAAATGATCTGAAACAAACCGATCATTAAAATGTAAATCAATACAGATCACACTCTTTTACAATCATCAGAGATTAAAGATCCGTCCAGGTTTTTTCAGAGTAATTCAGGACAGTGATGCGATGAGAGAGTCTGAGGAGATCTGGAAAATGTTTGGAATAATTCAACAGTTACAAAGATGTTTTACTTTGAAAATTCAGAGAAGAGAGAAACAATAAAAATAAAAATCTGATTCAGTCTGTAAAAACTCTTTCTCTCCACAACAACGTCATCAAACCTCAAACTACGAGCCATGTTTTCCTGTTTCATGTTGTTGGACGCTGCTGGCCAGCGCAGGTGTCATCATTCGTTACCATGGTAACGTTGGTCTTAGACCTGAGTTAGTCTGGGGTCTAATGTTGTAGTCAGTCTTTATTTTATTGGCATGTGACAGACCAACATGAGACTGATCTATGAACCCACACTACAGACCAGTCTGAGATACCTCATCATTTCATTTAGAAGACACGGTGTGTTCACAGTTTCCATGGTAACAAATTAATTAGATAGATAAATAAGTAATCTGCCACCAAACCTCTTCTGAGGAAAAAACAATTTAAAAGTTAAATTTCAGATTAAAAGCAGAGCTACTTCCTGTGTGTTTGAATGAAAGGACGGAGCAGAATTCTTTATGTGGGACAATTAAAATCACTCAGATGAAACTAATTGTGTTTGATATCCAGCGAGGCGTGAGGAGGTTATTAAAGGTCGCCATTAATATGTGAGGATGATGATTAAAGACTCGAGGGCAGGTGTTATAGGGAAGTGATGATGATGGGGGGAGGGGGGGGGGGGGTGCTTATGACATCGATGATAAATTGAGATTAACAGGCCAAAATGACAGTAAAGTTGTTGTGGGTGTGTCAGAGCAGTTTGGGCGTCTGGTCTCTGCTCCCAGACAGACTCCACAGCTTTACAGCCAATATGGCGTCTGTCAAAAACACAGCTGATCAGAAACCACACAGCGAACCCCGGTGGAGGACCAGAGCGAGGACCGCAGCAGAGGGGGCCGGTGGGCTTACTGAGAGTCACACTGCGATCCAGATGGTCCAGATCCACAGGCCGGATCACAAACATCAACATGTCCAGCATCAAAACCTGGAGCTGCACAAGACCAGCAGAGTCCTGCTGCTCCATGAAGACCTCACAAAACACCTTAACGTCTGAGAGAAGGCTTCTTAAGATAAAAACTAACTCTTCTCCTTAAGGTTTCTTTCAAATGTCACTTAAGTATTAAGGAATCACTTAGTTCAACCGCTGCACAAAAGACCTTAGTGACCAAACTAAGGGGACAAAACTTAAGGTACCTTCAGGTGTTTTGTGCAGCTTCCCAGGTCTCAGCAGTGTTTCATTATTTCACACATTTATCTTCAAAAAAAATAATATAAATGTGCATAAATAAAGATGGAGAACGATGCGTCAGAGGAAACGACCAGACACGAGCGCGTAACGATTCCTTGTTTAAAACTATAAATCTTCATACTTGTGTAAGACACTACTTTTAGCAGCTGTGGTATTTAAACCCATCCCCTCAACCCAACAGGAAGTCAGCCATTTTGAATTTACTCTGTTTTTGAAATTTAAGGGCGTCGTACTTTAGCTCCTCCTACAGAGTTCATCAGATCCTCGTCATGTTTTCTCAGTATAATCTTCACATTACTGAATAATTAAACTTTTCTTCAGCAGTGTAGTGTCTAAATCTTCAGGTGGAAAGCGACATAGAAAAGTTTGTTTTGTGGAGATGGTTCTGAGACGACCGGGATCTGAAAGTAGAGCAGAGTTTGGAAAGTTCCAGTTCAACATGAATCTATGAGTCAATCAGGGTTAATCTTTTTAATCTGACAGGTCACAGTGATAATCACAGCAGAGCCGCAGTTACTGCTGCTCGCTCCCCTTTTAAACACATTAATCCAATAATGAACTTCGAGAAAATGTATTTTCTAACATTAAAGTGAATATTTTTATTCTACAAAATAACTAGAAATCAAAATCCACATCAGCATCTATAATGTTTTAGGGTTAAAGTCAAAATCAACTGAAGGATTTTCACCATAAATCTACAATGTGATCAGATACATTAAATTCTGGGTTATAATACATTACATTTATAAACTAAACGGCTCGATATGTCAAACTTTACGTTTCCTAATCATTTCAGAACGCTGAAGGATCTTTCTTTCAGATTTTGTTTTATTTTGAAATTTTTTGCAATAAAAGTTTTTGTAAATAAAATGACTTTATTTTCATCCAGTCGTTTCATACCAACAGGAACCGGAGAACTTGCTTCTCCTTGTCTGTGAACTGAACCGTTCACTAAGCAGCTTAAGGATTTCCAGATCAATACGAAGCTGTGATACTCTGCTCTGTTACCAGTCAGGGAGATTATGGCGGGAACGAGTGGGTATTGATTATTGAAACTCGCCTCCTGCCACAGCAAGAGACAAACAAGAGAGGAAACCTGAACAGTCGCTGTGGTGACCAACCGAGGCCCGCAGAGTCAGAGCAGCTCTCTGTAACTGACTCATGATGCTACCTGATGCTACCTGATGCTACCTGATGCTACCTGATGCTAACTGATGCTACCTGATGCTAACCTCAATCTGCTTTTTTAAATGTTACAGTAGCAGCATGAGATTCTTGGCGATGACGGGTCCCCCCCCCCCGACAGGAAGTGTCACGCCCGACGACACGCTGATGACGTCCTGGAGGAAGGAAATATCGTTACACTCACTTCCTGTTCTCTCACTCTAGAAATACAAGTGGATGGTATTTGTAGAGTTCCTGATGCTGTGGTTAATAAAATAAGACCATGAAGGACGTAAACTCTAAACTTCCCTCTTCAGCCTGGCTTTGAATTAAAGATAGTTTTAGTCGTTTTAAGTCATTAATCACTTTATTTTATTTATTTATTCTATTGTATCTATGTTGTAAATTACATTCAATCTATTTTATCTCTTATTTTATTGTTAATAAGTTTTGTTTGCTAATGTTATTGTAGCTTTTTTAATGTTTCATTGAATCGTCTGTGAAAGTGCTGTACAAATAAAGTTTGATTGATTGATTGATTGATTGATAATGTTGTTTATAAGAGGTTAAAATAATATAGTTTCAAGGATTCAGTATAATAAACTAATCAACCACTGTTGTGATGAGCTGTAATCTGTAAAGACAGAATTATTTTTAGTTCTAGTTTCAAATAATTCTTGATTGATAAGATCTTTTCTATTTCCTTCTGTTGAAGCCGATGTAATAAATGATCTTCCCTCCCACCTGGTTCAAGCAAATCTTTCATCCTTACTGGTACAAAAATAAATGTCTGTTTGACCCAATGTGATTTTAATTTGTTATGAATCTAATCAGGATGAACTGATTAGATTTTGTAGGTCAAAGGTCAAAGTCATGGTGACCTCACAAAACATGATTTTGGACTTATTGGATCTCTGTGACGCTCAGAGGGTCACTAGGTCTCAAGGACAAACTGATTAGAATTTAGTGGCTAAAGGTCAAAAGTTAAATATAATAATACAAATATATATAAATATAATATTTTTATATTAGTATATTAATATAATAATATAAAGGTCAATATCTCCATAACGCCTTGACAGAACTTCTTTTAATTTTGCATAAATATCCATTTGGACTCGAGGACGAACTGATTACACTTTGGTGGTCAAAGGTCAAAGGTCAAGATCAGTGTGACCTCAGAAAACATTTTTTAGCACGCAGAAATTATGACAAAATTTCACACAAATGGTTCATATTGTCTCTGACTCTGGATCAACAGGCTGTAACCTGGAACTAGTCCCTGTGGCGGAGGGATACGACCACGAGGAGGCGATTCCAGCTTTAAGTTCCTTTCTGATTCTTCTGCATCTTTAGAGGAAACGTGACAAAAGTTGAAATGAAAAGTGTTTTTTTCAGTCAGTAGACGTGTCGGATCTGTGTTGTGTTTCCTCTGCTCCCTTTGATTACACAGGATGTGAATGTGACGATATGACTCATCCATCCACTCGGTGTGTGTGTGTGTGTGTGTGTGTGTGTGTGTGTGTGTGTGTCTGTGTGTGTGTGTGTGAGTGCGTAGACACAACACGGATCTGTGTCAACATTCCCTGCCTGTTCTCATCCTGTCTGACATGCTGCGCTCTAATGGTGAAAGTCATTACATGACTCAGTGAGATTCTTGCTGGTCTGGTTCCTGGTTCTCCTCCTGAGTCCAGACCGTGAACCAGGATCACCGGGAACAAGCAGCTACGACTTCAAGACCTGAACAATCCCGTCCATAACCCTGTGAGTTCCTAGGTCTTCTACCAGGACGTGCATTTGCATGTTTGTGATTGGCTGACACAGTGTCACGTGACGCTGGTGAGACAGGTTTTCTCCAAACGGCTAAATCCATCTGTGAGTTTGAAGATTCATCAAACAGGAGTGCCGCCATGGCAACAGTCAGGTCATCGTCCGTCTCCACGACTTCAGGATAAACGGTTAAAATGTTAAAATTAAAGTTTCATAAAAGAAGATCAGAGTTCAGGCTTCGTCTCTGTGTTTTTACATCACTTACACTTACAGCAACAGACGCTCAGTGTTTCATCTCCTCTGCTCCGACTCCAGCTTTCACTCTCTCTTTATAAAAACACACGTCCACGTGTATTATCATCATCATATATGAATGTTTACTTCAATCGTATTTCTGCTATTAATATATATATATATTTTTTGTTATTTATTTTTATTTTTCCTGATTAAATAAATAAATCAAACGCTCACAGATTCCCAGCTGCTGCAGGTTGCGTTCAGGTGCAGTTTACTGACGGACAGACTCCCGTGTTTTCATAGATGGATTTGAGAAAGTCTGGGTTATCATTATTATCATTATTATCATTATTATTATTATTATTATTTTGTATGTTTTCTTGGGGAAGCTTTAATGATGGGGGGCAGGAGGAGAAAAGGCTGAATTAGTCTAATGGGGAAAACGCAGCCATTTCTGAGTCCCTGAGTAACGTGGGCTCCCTATTAAGTGCTTTTAACACACATTCGCCGGCCTCTCCACGCTCTGTGTTTTGATGATGTTAACGAGTAGTCACGCATGATTACATATACGCGGGTCTTGGGAGTGAGTGAGTGAGTGTGTGTGTGTGTGTGTGTGTGTGTGTGTGGGGGGTGGGGGGGGGGGGGCAGCTGATGAGCGGAGAAAGGCTTTAAAAGGAACACTTGTCTCCTCGGCTCGTCTGCACAAATCACACACTGGTGAAGTTTTCCAGCGTAATGAGACGAATCACGTCACTGTAATCATGTTTAATCTCATTTCTCTCTCTGTCTCCCTTCAGCTCAGCTCGTTTGATGATTCTGCATTTAGCATCGGCTTGATTAGATCACCTCAGCTCCTTACACTCAAACAGCCACATATGCCCATTAAAGTGCTGATTACACGAACGCACCGCGCCGCTCACAGATCATCGGTTTTCCCTCCGAAGAAGAAGCTTAAGATAAATGTCAGAGGATTAGACAGCGATATAAAATCTACGGATGAAACTATACATCACTTTACGTATTTAAATAGTCGAGAGAAATGTTGAAGTTCATTTATAAAGATCATTTAAAACAAGCAGAGTTGTTGTCTGATGTTGGAGCCGTCCCACAGTGGCAGACAGACGGGGAACAGTAAGAAATAAAAACACAAGAGATAAAAGTGAAAGATAAAAACCTCAACAAAAGAAAAAGTGGGTTTTAAGATTAGTTTTAACTAAAATCACCTCCTCCTGGTCGTATCCCTCCGCCACACAGACTAGTTCCACGTTACATCCCCGTTTATCCAGAGTCATAAAATATGAACCGTCTCTGTGAAACTTTGTCATAATTTCTGTGTGAAGTCTTGAGTAAAGGCTAAAAAGTGTGACCTTTGACCTCTGACCACCAAAATCTAATCGGTTCATCCTTGAGTCCTAGTGAATGTTTTTACCACATTTGAAGAAGTTCCTTCAAGGTGTTACTGAGACCTCGTGTTCACGAGAATGACACGGACGGACGACCTGAAAATAAAAATGGCTGCCGCTCTGACTGTCGCCGGGCAGAAGACAAAAACAAACAAAAACAAAACACCTCAGAGACACTGAAGGAGAAAACGGGTGTTTTAAGTTTAAAGTTTCTTCTGTGTGTCCAGGTCGTCACGGTGGAGACGAGATTCTTCATGATATTTTATTTATTGTGCAAGAAATATGAAAAATTAGTAAAGTTCATTTACTGATGCAAAAATTAGCTGCTTATATTTACTTAATATTTTATATTATATATTTACACACTTACTTCATGTTCCTGATTTATTCCTGTGGGAAATATTGTTTATAACTTCACTGAGTTTTTTAACAGCTGCAGGTAGAAGATACTGTCCAGATGTCATTTTTTTAAGTATAAATTTTAAATTGAATTAAAATACTCAACAGTTAAAATTAGCCTTAAATCAACCAGGTACATTAATTACCTCTTAAATGCAAATGGTTCAGTAACAATGAACCGATTATATAATACAACACTCACCATGTGTAATTATATCTGCTGCTATTTGTGTTGTATTTCATATTTAATTGTACATATTGTTTTATTACCTATTATTTAATGCAAATCACCCCAGAGTGGGATTAATAAATATCATCTGATCGTATTTAATCTTATTTTTGACACTTTTGTTGTTTATATTTTTATTTTAATAAGATTTCAAAGGCAGAACTTTCTCCTGTGACACATGATTTTCATCATGTGGTAAACGATTTGAATTCTGGGCCGTAAAGAAACACGAGTGAAAGAGAAAATCACTGCAAGAAAAAGAAACTTCAATGAAAGTGGAACATTTAATCTTATAGAAACAGATTTTACAGAAACTTGTAGTGAAGGTAAAACATGTGTCGTCGTCGTCATCATCCTCCTCATCATCCTCCTCATCATCCCACCTGAGTTCACAGCACATAATTACTACAAAATAAAGGTCCGTGTTTGAGGATGATGAAGTAAATGAAGATCAGACCTTAACGACCTTCATGTACCGTCGTGTCACGCCACATGAGCAGCTGATTGGAGACGGGGGCTGGCTGGGTCATGTGGTGACAGTGTGTGTGTGTGTGCGTGTGTGTGCGTGTGTGTGTGTGTGTGTGTGTGTTGTGTGTGTGTGTGTGTGTGTGTGTGGGGGGCAGTTGCCTGAGGCAGGTGTAGCTGCTATGAGATGAAGTGTGACAGTGTTTTGGAGACAGATGTGAAAGGAAAGCAGCATCTTACATTTTACAGTCGTGTTTATAGAAACATTCACACACACGTCTGGCGGGAAACATCAGCCGCCATGTTGTTGTTTATTCTGTTTCATGTTTTCTCGTGTCCAGGTCGTTCGTTACCTGTTGGTTTGTGTCTGGACCTCGACAGCCTGTTCACCACCTTCCTCCTCAGCTTGTTCACCTCCTCTTCCTCCTCACTTGACTTCTGTCCGCCGGGTTCTTCTTCACGTCCCTGTGACAGCTGTGCGTTCTCCTTCCTGACTGACAGAGCGCTCTGTCCCTGGTCGCCAGAGGTTTCCCCTCGGGCCTGATCGCAGGTAAGGAGTTCCTCTGACAGCAGAGGAGAGATCTCTGCCGCCGAAACTGCCCTGGGAGGTGACTCTGACTTTGTCTCTGGGCCTCCTTCGTCTCCTTCGCCTCCTTCGCCTCCTTCGTCTCCTTCGCCCTCGAAAAGTTCTGGAGTATAAAAGACAGTCTGGTCCTCCTCTTCCTCCTTGTCTCGTTTCTCTTCCTGTTCGCAGATGGGAGGGGTCGTTACCGTAGACGGCGTGTCGCGTGGCTCCGCTTTGATTTCACCGGACGTGTCTGCTGCGCCGTCTTGAAGACACGCGGGCGTCTCGGCGTTCTTCTTCTTCTGTGGCTCAGACTGAGTCGGAGCTTCTTCCAGGTGCTTCTCTGGATCAGCGGGCGCCTTTCCTCTGAAGACGGCCTTCTTGAAGCGGCTGCTGACGGGGGTGGAGGTGAAGATGTTGTAGAAAGGCCGAGCCGGTCTCTGCTGGTGCGAGGGCGGCTTTGCTGGCGAGCTGCTCTTCAACCAATCTGCATCAAGGAAAGAAAGTTCAGTGATTCTGACATTAAAATCTTTTCATTTATTTAAATGTTCATAATAAAAACAAGGAACAACTAGAACCACCTCCTCGTGGTCGTATCCCTCCGCCACTCAGACTAGTGCCAGTTCACTTCCTGTTTAACCAGAGTCTTCAATAATGTCTAAAAAGTGTTTTGTGAGGTCACCGTGACCTTTGACCTTTGACTCCCAAAATCTGATCAGTTCATCCTCGAGTCCCAGCAAACGTTTGTGCCACAAACTGAAACAAAATGGCTGAACGGGACGGGGGCTTTGGGGTGTGTGTGTGTGTGTGTGTGTGTGTGTGTGTGTGTGTGTGTGTGTGTGTGTGTGTGATCAGGAACAAGGACTCTGGGCCTGAGGTCCAGAGTCCAGCACCACCAACCCTCAAACGCCCCAGGGCAGAGCTATGTGCCGCTAACATCTCGTCTCATGAGCAACGACATCTGTAACAACATAAATCCACATCGTCAACATCAACAACTTCACATTTAAACAAAGCTGAAAAAAGTAAAACCCTCTGACACGTGCGACTCAATGAAACGGCAGCGATCTGATGAGAGTTTACAGAGAAAACTTCTGAACCTTAAACTCGTATAAAACTGACAAAGACACCAGAGTAAACGTTCTGTAAATGCGGCCTTACGCTCAATATAACGCAAACAAAGGTCAAGGGGATTTAATTAAAAGCAACAGTCCAACATCTGCTCATCAGCTCGCTCCAACGCCACTCAGGCATGCAAAAGACCTTACAGTAATGAGGCAAGCCACTCAACTGATCCCATGGCTCCCACCCCCAACATCCACCCCCAACCATGAGGGGGGGGGGGGGAGGGGGGAGGGGCGGGTCCTACCACACTTATCCACCACACCGAATTCAACTGAGCAAACGGCTCAACCTTGTCGTGACCCCCGCAGACAATGGGCGCTCACCAAGACGATGTGCAAACACGTCATCTCGCCACATCTTCCTCTGGCGGTGATGTCATCCTCGGGACAAAAACAACACGCACCTTCGGACCGCCGCCGTCTTTTTTTAAAAAACAGCTGCGCCGTTTTAAAAATGTTATAATTCATCATTAAGAGGAAAAAAGAGAAAAGGAATTAGACTCAGTCTCCGTCAGCAGCAGCAGAGAGAAGCTAATGGATCAGACGCTTTTTATTCATCACTGGGTCGAGTTCCTAAAGACGAACACGACATTTTATCATCTTCATTATTAAACTGAACAAAAACTGACATAATGAAGTTGTTTTTCTTTCCTTGGTAACGTACCTGAGCTAAACATCTCATATACAGTAAATATATATATAAACACAGAGAGGACACATACAGTTTTCTTGATCTGTTGATACAAGAAAAGAAGAAGATCCTGTTTTTCTCTGATTTAAAACCTTCACAAATGTTTTTCCAACAGAGCGCAGGAACACAAGGTTACTGATGTTTCCAGAGCGTCACATTAAAAGCTCTGGTAGTTTGATGGGTGCAGACCAGTTTCCAGGAAGCAAAATATAAAAGTCTGTGTTTCTGGGGGACTGTAAAACACTCGAGACATATCAACCTTGCAGCTCTAAAACTCACCTGCTTTTCCATTTTGTTCAGTTTTCACGTGCGGAGGAGAAACGCGTCGGGGGGGGGAGGGGCTCCTGTGCTGCTGGGGTTCAGGTGCTTTCACAGGAGGTGTCTGAGGGTGTGAGGCCGGACCCCGTCCCTCCGCCGTTACCGGCAGGTGACCGTTCGGAGAGGAGGCCGTGGAGTCGGGAGTCTGGCGTTCTGCAGCCGCCGCCGCCGCTTTCTGCTGCACCTGAGAGAACGCCACCAGGGACTGCATGGCGTTGTTGAAGGTGTCGTGATGCTGGACGAGCTGGCGAACCCATTTAGACAAACCTGAGGTCACACACACACACACACACACACACACACACACTCAGAGACAGACACAGCTGCAGGTCTTCTAGTGGATAACTACTGCCATCTAGTGTTGGAGCTGAGCGGCTGCGCAGTGACTCGTACCTGTGATGTACTTGTTGGGGTTGTTCCTGTAACGCTCGTCCACCAGGATCAGAGCCCCCCAGTCGTTCTTGTGGCGGATGCACCTGTAGAGAGGAGCGTGAGGGTTAAAGTGCAGAGTGAGAGCACAGGTGTAAATCCTCAGTGACTCCGACTCACCTGCCCAGCGCCTGGTTCAGAGCTCTGTAGGCCTGGATCTCGTACCAGCGGTTTCCCGGGAGGAGACCTCTGGACTTGCAGTGCTGGTCGTTGTACTTCATCTTCAGCTCCACCTGAAAACCACGGAGCCAAAGTTCAAAGATATTTATATATATATATAAAACAGATTCTTTATGCATCAATAACAAAGCAAATATAAAGAAACTCTCACTCGTCTGCGACAGATAAAACTGATCATTCTGATCAATTAAGCTCTGATAATTTTAATTAACTGACGACTCATTTTGTCAAAGATATTGAAAAATGCTCATCACAAGTTCCCGGACCAGAAGCTCCAACAGCTTCTTTCATCTGTTGCTCCAAAACACAGAGATTTGATTTCATTTAATTTACGACGATATAAAACAGAGAAAAGCAGGAAAACTTCACACTGGAGCTTTAAACATTTTTAAACTCATTCATTCTTAAATTATTATAATAAATCATCAAATTCAGCTCTTTCTTGCACCAAATGTAAGTTGCTGATAAACTCATCCTTCTGTTTCCTATTCATCTATCGGGCTCAGAAACAACAGCAGTTCAAGTCTTTTCCAGTAATAAGAAGGAGGTTGATCATCGGGTCGTGTCGCAGGAGGAAAGAGGTTCATTCTCAAATAATCGTCTCAGACATGAAGGAGAGAAAACACGCACACACGTTCCTGCTGCTTCTGAACGACACTAATAAAGATTAAAGATTAAATCCAACACAACAAACCGTCTCTTTACGTGCGTCTTAAAGAAACAAGGATGAAGAAAGTTCCCAGAGACAAATCATAAGAAGTGAAGCTCAAAAAACTCCAACCGCCTCCTCTCCTCGTGGTCGTATCCCTCCTCCACTCGGACTACTTCCCGAGAACATATGAACCATCTGTGTGAGGTCTCGAGTAACGGCTAACAATTGTTTTGTGAGGTCACAGTGACCTTTGACCTTTGACTGTTCAGTTTCTTCCTTGAGCCAAAGTGACAAGCTGAAAACAAAATGGCTGCTGCTCTGACTGTCGCCGGGCGGAGGAATAAAAACTACCGCTCCACGTGAACTGGCCAGGTGAACTCCATCAGGTAAACGAGAGGCGGGAAGAGTGAAAACAAGAGCCAATCAGTGACAAGGAAAGGAAGTGAGGAAGGTGAAGAAAGGGAATGAAAGACAAGAGGATGTTCACTACATCGTGCTTAAGAATGATTCACAATCAGGAAGAAGGAGGAAACTATCCGACTTCCTGTCCTGTAACAAAGTCAAAAAGCTCAGAAACGACAGGAAACACATTTTCAAAAAAAAGTTGCTACCGAGCGCAAAACATCAAAAAAAGCGTCTGTGAAAAACCTCCAGCGCTGTGTGGCATCACATGCGGGGGGAGGGCTTCGTGCATGGAGAACTAATTGGATTAATATGGGATATGAAGGGGCACACGGAGCGGGTGAGGGATCCAGGGCACACCACACAGACAGGACTCAGGGCCTGAAGTGGGGAGGTATTACCTAGATGTGTTCTGAAGGGGGAACAAAGGGGCTAAAGAGAGGCCATGACAGAGTGGAGGTGGGGGGGGGGGGGGGGGCAGACCAGGTGGTCTATGCGACATGAGGCATCCCTGCACAAAAATGCCAGGAAAGCATCCATCCATTTGCATCCGTCATTGCTGATTTTAGCGCTAACCTTTCAGAATTGACAAGTGAAAAGTTCAGCTGGCGTCTGACGGGATGCCATGCAGAGCGGGCTGCCGGACGGCGCTCTAACTGCTTTTGACAGGTACCGTGTGTTCGCCCTGAGCCATCAAACACGGGGGCCGTGGCAGGTACAGCCTGTTCCCTCACGCGCATCACGCAACGCCGCTGTGGCCCGTCTGGACCCGTGTACATAAACAAACAAGCAGACTCACAGGAAAGCCTAAATGTCGCCTCAAACTTTGGACGATGACTAATCACACCTCACCGACGCAGCGGCCCGCAAACAGCCGAGCAACACCTCAGCGCCGACCCGGGAACAGGCCTATGGTTTGTATAACGTGGAGACGCCACGTCACGGCAGCTTTCGTAAATGCTGCCGGATTCGTGGTGAGATGTTTGCCAACGCATGAGACACCGGAGCAGTTAAAGAATCCACTTCTAAACCCACAGCAGGGACAGAAAGGCCAGTAGCCTTAAGTCAGCGGTGTCATCTAAATCCAATCACAGTCCGTTTCAGCGTTTGAGCCGCCACGTCCCCGGCCTGCACCATGTCACCATCCAATCTGACTTGACAGGTTGCATATGTGAAAAAGCCAATTCTGGCTGCTAGCAAATCTCCCAAATGTGCAAGAAACCACAAGCTAGAAGGGATTAGTTAAAATGTCAAGAGATCACTCGCCTGCTTTGGCCTCGTCCTCCACCGCTACCTGTTCATCCCTAAAAACATATATTTGACCAGGAGCCATGATTCGCAGCTGAGCGAATCTGTTCGAGCTACATTTTACACAGGCCGTGTGTGTGTGTGTGTGTGTGTGTGTGCGCATCAGTGTCAGTGTGCACGCCCCTGGCAGTCCGGGACATCTTGTGTCTGTCACTGAGATTGCTGAGCGCCTCATCTGCCACATGGGGCTGAGGTGACAGCTGAGTGGCTCGTCTTCAAGAAGACAAGTCCCTGTGTGTGTGTGTGTGTGTGTGTGTGTGTGTGTGTGTGTGTGTGTGTGTGTGTCTGCATACACACTCACAAGGGCATGAGACTATCACTATCCTTTCCAACATGGTCATGGATTAGAAACATACTGATTCTTTAATAGTTGCTGCAGAAGCAGAAACGTATATTTTGCTTCTGCTGTTTATTATTTGTTTATTTCGTTTGTGTGTGTGTGTGTGTGTGTGTGTGTGTGTGTGTGTTACACATCCCTCCTCCACTCAGACTCGTTCCAGGTCACATCCCTGTTTATCCAGAGTCATAGAAAATTTGAACCATTTGTGTGAAATCTCGTCATAATTTCTTTGTGAAGTTTTGACTAATGGCTAAAAAGTGTTTTGTGACGTCACCGTGACCTTTGACCTTTAGCCACCAAATTCTAATCAGTACATCCTTGAGTCCAGGGGAATGTTTGTGCCACATTTGGAGAAGTTCTGTCGAGGCGTTACGGAGATATCGTGTCCACGGCAACCAGACGGAGCGACGGATGGTAAAAATGAATTTCCTGGTAAATAAAGGGCTGAACCAGCATCAGCGAAGAGGAAGGTCGACTCCGACGTTTTTCTCTGAAGCCCGTGGTGCTGACGGGGACGGTTCAGGTGGCGATCAGCTATTACAGCATTCCTTCAGTGGCGGATGATGCGTACAGTCTCCAGTGAGCGCCTGGAGCATCCATCATCCCGTCTTCCTGATGATCTCCATGAACTCTCCAGCATTCCTCCACAATCCCCTTCACATGCTGACGGACCTCAGAATTAAAACGCTTCAATAAAGGGCAGCAGCATGAGGCTCCTGAGCCCGTCATTAAACTCGGAAAGATGCCTTATCAGTTGTAAGTGTCTTTTTATTGCCTGTTAAAGCCACTTATTGTCGGACTCACTCACGCAGGGCACGACTGCTCACTGTAAAACATGCCGATGGAAAAACTCCGACGTAAACGTAATACCACCTTTGGCAGGAGGACTTTTCAAGTTCAAACTTTGATCTCGGTCACAATAACACAACAGGCCAGTAAAACGCCGTGCTGTGGGCTCAGGCTGAGGCGGTTAAGAGTTATGCGTGTCTGGGAATGCGGGCCGCGCAGGTATCTCCAGCGCTGGGCCAGTTTAAATAAGAAGGAGCCGGGTTTACGCCTCCCGTCCTCGCAGTGGGGCGCCGCCCTGTGAGTGCGGCACAGACTGAATGAGATAATGTGTCTGGGTCCATGTGTGGCGTGTTAGGAGAATGTGAACACGTTAGCACAGCTGCATGGGAGAGAACATGTGAGAACACGTCACGCATTGGAGCACGTGTGTCCGTGTGGAAACCGTTAGCACGAGACACATGGTGTAAATATGATGAGGCGTTAACACGAAGAATTAACGCAGGTGAAAATGTGTTTAGAGAGAAATAAAACCTGACACTGTTAAAATAAGAAGCAACTCTAAAGACTCTAATGCAACACCTGAAATTTAGACTCCTCCCACTGAAGTCTGAAGAAATTATTACACTTTTATGAAACATAACATCAACCCACAGGGGAAAGAGCAGCGTGGAGCATCAGTGTAAAAGTTTAGATGTTAATTCAAGCTGTTAATAATAATAACTAATAATATATTTACAGTGTTTATATGGTTAATTATTCATTTTATTATTTATGTCCAGTTAACTATTTACATTCTATTTACACTCTATGTTTATACAATTATTATTTGCATATTTACAAGTTTAAATATTTACATGTGCATCTTTAAAAACAGTTTTTACATTTTACAAATTTAGCAGATGCTTTTATCGACCAAGTGAAAGTCACCAGCTAAAGTGCAGAGAAAAATTCTGTTGTCATTCGTCATTATATAAAATAAAAACTGACCTTTGACCTTTGACCACAAAAATCTAATCAGTTCA
Organism: Seriola aureovittata; assembly: GCF_021018895.1. Lineage (NCBI taxonomy): Eukaryota > Metazoa > Chordata > Actinopteri > Carangiformes > Carangidae > Seriola > Seriola aureovittata. The sequence goes on along the minus strand of NC_079367.1, from coordinate 2,477,344 downwards.
TCATCGAGTCCAAATGAACATTTGTGCCACGTTTTACTGCGGAGGAATGAAAAAACAGACGGCAACAAGCTGTTTCCATAGTGACGTGACAGCGTCGGTCAGCAGGCTGCAGGAGCGGAGTTCCACTGGGCTGAACCAGAACTCTAACAAACACTTTCCTGGTACAGATCACCAAGATCTCCTGCATCATTACTCAGAAACTAACAGGGAATTCTTTTTCCTTTGTAACTGACCGTCACATGACCATCCAGCAGGTGTCTGAGCGTGTGCGTGTGAGCGTGTGCGTGTGAGCGTGCACGTGTCCTTGAAGAGCCTGATATCTCTCTGACAGAGTGCTGCAGCAGCATCTGTGCTAGTCTGACATGCTACGAGGGCTAGCCGCATGGCTTTGACAGCCATTAGTATCAGTGTCCCCATTCTCTCAGTGGTGTAATGGGGTTAGCTCAAAGAACTTTACAGGCCCCCGGGGCTTCTCTGGGGCCGAGACCGCCTCAGCCACTGTAAGAGGAGATAAGGAGAGGAGGAGCAGGAGACAACTGGAGAGGAGGAAAACAAACACTGAGGATTAAGAAGAAGAAAAAAGGAAAATTAAGAAAACGCTGACTAGAATCTCAGATGTTAAAAAAACTGAGTACGTTGAACTCAACAACATAAACTCAAAACTAATCGAATCCAACACAACAAGCCAGAATAAACGGTAAGTGTGGGAGGATTAAACATGGAAGAAACATCGAATAAAGAAGTTTTTAATCGACAAACACAAAACGTGTCGGCGAGGTCTGAGCCGAGCTGTCGCTAACGAATACTCGGCTTGTGTCTCTGATAACTTAAGATCCAGGTGTTCAAGAGGTTTTTACCTGCAGCTGAATTCTCCACAGAGGCGTCTTCTTCTCCACAACAAACACACCAGGGGATTAAAACCAGCGGAAACAGCAAATAAGGCAATTTCACTTTAAAAGTAAGTGGAGAAGTCTGAGCCGAGCTGTTGCTAACGTTTACTCAGCGTTTTTCTCTGATAACTTGAGATTCAGATGTACGACGACTAAAATCCTTCATCTGGTTAAAATATACAGATGAAAATGATGAAAATGCAAAAACTGTTTCGTAAATATATGGTTTAGAACTGGATAAGAACTCGATTCTTCAGTTTTTAGACGTTTAAATGCAGAACATTTGCATTATATTTACCTGTCCACTGCCGTATACCTGCTCTGGATTCTACCAGTGTTGTTGGTCTTGGGGGGCGGAGCTTCTGAAGGAGCAGTACGGTTTGTTTTGTTGTTGAGCTCAAATATCAACAGTCTTTCTCCAAAATCACTGAACAATTAATACATTTTATAAATTAAAGATGGAGTTTTTCCCAACTGTATCTACATTTAAGTAGCAACAGGAAACACTTATTTTGTACAAAAAACTAATTAAAATCATAGTTGGTGAAACAGTATTAGAAGATTTTGTTAAAGATTTCTAAAGAGTTCTATAAAGAAACTTTGGGTTTAGATGAAAATAAATCAGGATATTCAGGGTTAATATCGTTTCATCCTCCAGTGACGCAGATTTACTTTGGTTCAGGTATAAGTTAAAGTGTCAGCCGTCACCTCCATCACCCTCACCCAGCTGATCCTATAGCAATCACAATTATGACAAGATGTGGGCGGAGATGAACTCCAAGCAAATAAACAACGGCTGTTGATTTGAGCACATAATGTGCGTCTTCATGCTTGGTCAGCTCCTCGGCCATAACTAGCTTTGGCTTCCTCGTCCCTCCCCCTGTCGCTCTCTTTGTTTATCTGCTTTTAATAGTAGAGCTCTTTTGTCTCTCACGGTGAAACCAAACACGGCAGGAACTCTAACACGACCTTCTTCTTTCTGTAGAACATCCACCTGTACCTGAACAGCAGCGCTCACACAAACCAGAAAATTAAAAAAATAAATGGGGTAAAACAGAAGAAGCAATGCCCTGGAAGCTGACAGAGGTGAAGCTGACAGCTTTGGCTACACTGACACTGACAGAACAGGTTAGTGAAAGCTTCATCGTGCTCTGACAGGAGGATGTGGAGGAGTAAAGGGGAAGAGAGGTGGGAGGCGGAGGAGGGGAGGGTAGACTCAAACTTAAAGGTCAACTTTATCTGCTAAGGACGGAGCAGACGCAGCAACATCGCTTTGGGATTTTTTTTCACGGATCACCAAAAAGGGATGCTCTTATTCGGTGTGTGTGTGTGTGTGTGTGTGTGTGTGTGTGTGTGTGTGGACGTCTGTGAGTTATATTATTTGTCTTCACGGTATCTAAAATGTTGGAACTCGGTCAAAATCAATGAAGTAATGGACATCTTACAGGAACTATTACGACATGCAGCTGTGAAATTATGACTTTGGTGACGATGTTATTCTCCCAGTAATATCTTTTATCTGCTAACAGGGAGATGCTGTGGTTTCTTTACCAACTTCTGCTGATGTGTTTGTTTGTTCTTAAAGATTAAATGTTCTTTAACCAACGTAAACAGAGGTGGAGATAATGCAAAGCCTTTAGAGCAGCTGGTGAGTTCCACTGGTTAAGATGCCAAACACAACTGATCTGGGTCAGTAAATGATGCATTAGGTAACTCTCCTTTTCCAACAGGAACCACTTCCTGTTTTGGCTTAGATTTTGCAAATTACTTCAATTTAAAATTTCAACAGTCATAAACGAGGAGGAGAAGAAATGCTGAGGATTAAGATGAAGAAGAATGTTCCCTCAACGCCTCACAAGCAGACCATTGGTAGATACCACAATAAAAAGTAACGATGTTCCCTCAACGCATCACATGCAGGCTATCGGCAGTTACTACAAATAAACTATGTTCCTTAAACGCCTCATTAGCAGAGCATCGGTAGAGGCTACAATTTAACAATGTCCCCTAAACACCTCACGAGCAGACTATTGGTAGAAACTACAATTCACAGTAACGATGTTCCATAAAGGCCTCACATGCAAACTGCCAGTAGATACTACAATTTAACAATGTCTCCTGAACGCCTCACATTCAGGTAGACTCTAGCTAGGCGGCTGCGCACAGAGAAGCCAATAAAAAAGCCAAAAAAAATGAATAATAATCGATTTTTTCTGCGAAATCAAACTGTTTCCTCTCAACCCAGAAGCAAATGTTCCATGCCTTCGAATCTTAGCAGTTGCGTACCTGTTTATTCTACTTACCTGGAGGTCTTTGATGTTTGGGAAGGGAATTCCAATGGTGACCACTGCCCTGGCGTTGTCATCTGTGAAGTCTAGTCCTTCACTCACTTTTCCCCTGCACACAGCAATCAGCAGCGCACCGTCTACAACGAAGGAATCACGACGCAGTCAATGACGAGTAACAAACAGCAGAAATCACAACAAGATGATGTCGGCTTTGGGGCAGTTAGTTCAGATGCAGTAACACCACTTACATTTCTAGCAACAAATCAATTCTTTTATTAGACCCGAGACCACTAGACGATCAAATTGATGCATTTCAGCAGAACCAGTAGTTTGGTCCTAAAAATCAGAGATGTTGTTTACCAGTCTTACCTCTTTCCTCGCAGTATTTGATGGCGTCGTAATAAGTCTGAAGCAGTTCGTCAAAATCCCCCTTGCCACCTCCGCGGGGCTCTGTGATCACGGTCTTCTGTTGTTCCAGCTTCTCCCACAGACCAGTGTTGACCCATCGATCCCGCAGCTTGTCCAGCATCTGATCAAATCACAAGACGTTTCATGTTGTAAATGCAGATGCTTTCCTCGCTTTTGAAACTGTGGTTGAGAAAGCAGACTGACTGACTGAGGTTATCCTCCGACTGTTCATCTAGCTCTACAATGAGCTTGACATCTTTTGTACTTTAGTGAAATGTCTCAACACATATTGGATGGATTGCCATGAAGTTTTAGTACCAATGACCTTGGCGCTTGGTAAGACCCAAAACCAGGAAGGCTGACAAAACCAGACAAAGAGAAACCAGGAAGTTATTTGGACTAAACCTCTACCGAATGATGGAAGTATCAAGAGAGAGGAAGGAACAGGTCATGATCGAAGGCCACCACCTCATCTGTCAAACATGGCGCTGGTTCTGTTATGGTTTGGTGGGCTGCCAGTGGAAGTGTCACACCGGCATTTATTGACGATTTCACTGCTGTTGGAAGCAGCAGGATGAATGTAGAGGTCTACTGGAGCATACTGTGCTCAGATTCAGCCAAACGCATCAAACCATCAAACCTCATTGGGCGACATTTCATCATTCAGCAGGACATCGACCCTAAACATACGGCCAAAGCAGCCAAAGAGCTTTTCAGGGTGAAGAGGTGGAATGTTTTTGACTGGCTGAGTCAGTCACCTGATCTCAACCCAATTGAGCCTCATTCCACTTTCTGAAGAGCGGAGTAAAAGGCAGAGACTCCACAACACGCAAGAACTGAGAGTGGCTGCAGGGAAAGACCTGGGAGAGCATCACCGGGGAAGATACAGAGCGTTTGCTATGGGTCAAAGACTTCAGGCAGTCATTGACTACAAAAGGAATTGCTTTTGAATCTCCAAACTTTGGATGGGATGTGTAAAAAAGGACTATATCTTCCACCACTCACATTAAAGCTGAGAGTTGGTACTGTAATGTAACATCCACCATTTTAATTTCAAATTAAATGTGCTGAATCGCAGAGTCTGAAAGACCAAAAAGTATTCAATGGTGCAAATCCTCCTGGTCCTGGACTGTACTTCCTCTCACGCAACACTGTAGGTCAAGTAGGCAACTGTAAGACGTGGCACTGTAACACATTACAGACACTTTTACAAGTCTGAAACAAAAAGCTTGCAGGAAGCATTTAGCCAACCATGTTTGCTCCTGTGTCCTCAAACAGCACGGATTTCTGTTCTTTACTTGCACTTAGAGAGCTGATGTGTTTAAACCCCCTCTGTAATAAAATCACTGTTGCTGTGCTATTGTTAGTACAAAAAGTCAGCGGCTCTCAGGGGAGGCACATTGATCTAAAAGCCCTCATTCTAACATTGCCCCACTCATGTCTGTGCTGTGCAGATTATATCCTTGAATAAGCATGGCCTCGAAATCAAAGAGCAGCTTCACTGGCTTGGAAATGTGTTAGAAGGGTCAAGTAGAAGTTCTTCTTGTAGTCAACAGAAAACTTCTCAAAGGGGGTAACAGTGTCAAGCTGTAAAGTCTGAACCAGATGCAGATGGGGCCATAAAATAAATGGCAGGAAAGTCGGGAATATTCACTGGTACCTTGTCTCACCTGCACGAAAAGCCAACAGCTCAAGTGTTTCTCACAACACCGGTCAAAGCTAAACAGAAACAGCGAAGTCAGACGAGGAGACGAGACAGTAAGAGAGTGTTGATAGTTTCTTGCATGCCAGTGTGATGGCATCATAGTGGTGAAATGAAGCATGGGAAAGATTTAATCAGGTTGGTGCGTCCTAAAGCAAGTGGGGCCAGGACGCTTGCATCAATAAAACATAGCACATTCACTAAATATGCAGTGTTACATCGACAAGGACCCCCTCGAATTCAGCAAACTGTTTGTCCTGCAATTGCTTTTCAGTGCAATCTTGAGCAGGAGATGAATAATTCATGTTATGTACTTAAGGCAGATCTACCACTAAACAAAACAGCCATTATCTGCCAGGCTGCACTTGGAGAGGAGCCGATTCCACGAGGAGAAGAGCACTGAGGAAAAGTGCTCTCACAGATAAAACTGACGCAGAGTCAGTAAAGACAGAACCGCGGGTTGTGTCTCTAATCTTGTCTGAAGAACCTTAATCGACAGTACCAGAAGTATCTAATGTTGTTAATCATTGGCAGAAAATGTTACTACATGTATATTTATCATTTAATAAGAGGAAAAACCTTTTTAAAGCTGAGGTGAATGGAGTGAGGACTGAACACGGTAGACAAATGCAGTCATAAAGAAAAATCTGGGATTATTAAAGACCAAACGTTATTTGTGAAAATTGTTGTGATGATCAGAGATGTGACTCATCATTTTCCAGTAATTTATGATGACTGACAGCTCGTTCACAAGACCAAGACCATCCTTAGTGGGCAGCAGTCTGCCAACATACAATGTAAACATGATATCCACTCTTGGATGTCAATATCTACCGTTACCTTCCTGTCTGGGACGCAGGCTTTTCAAGACATGCTGCATGTTGGGGGTTTACTGAGTCCGTACAGCAGCATCCTCTTCACCTGAAGTCACCACAAACACAAAGTCTTCCCCTCCCTCCACCCAAGTGTCCACGACGTTGTTGTTCTTTGGCTTAAGGTGCTTTGGGATAAACAAAGTGGACAGTCTATGACTAGCACAGATATAGAAAACGAGGCATCACTCGGGTTCAGATGTGACAGGCCGCTGCTCCCCATCACATCAGGGTTTTTTTTCCTGCTGCAGGACATTGAGGACTCAGTGGTGCCCTCTCCTGTACCACATCCAGAGACCCCAGGTAGGCCAGATACTCAACAACCTGTCAATGCATCAGCACAAAGACCCATCTGAACCTTCCTACCCGTGACACACAGTTGAATAGGATTCGGCAACCTCAGCCTCTCTAGTTATTCCACCATCAAGGCGGCTGTTTGCCACAGATGCAGATCTAAAGGAGTCTTTGAAGCACTCTTAGTCTGATCCGGCACCAGTTCGCCTCAGGACACCTCAGCAAGAGACGTGGTTCACGACAACTCCGCTTCAAAGCTCAGATGGAGACACAAACTCCTCCACCATAAACTGGAAAATCTCAAAGGTAATCCCTCCACCTTTAAGATGCAAAAAACATTCACCGTTCATCCAACCAGGAAGCTGCTTCCCACTTCTCCACGTGTGATGCTGCTGTAGTCCACTGAAGACAAAGTGTGACTGAAGTGGTTCATGAGAGATGACGTTCTGTACAACATTGAATTTTCTGGTGATGATCATGTGCTCGATAGTCACCAGTCTCTCTTTCACTGCACACCTGCCAAATTAACCTCTCATATCAAATCAACATTAATACCAATCTCCTACAGGAGATGTATGAACAGTGTAGAAGCTGGTTCAAACCGGTTTTGACCCACTCATATTGGACTATGTTGGGAGGAAGGTTGCAGACTCAGGTCGGCCCAACCATCAACAAAGGATTAAACTCAGTGTCTGAGAAGAGAATGACGGAGTCTAGAAACACTGGTTTCAAATGTGAAGACGGGGGAACGGTGCACAATCTAAAGCAACGCAAAGTTAACACACTAAATAATACATATTTTTATATCTGGTTTAGTATTAGTAGTGATTTTGGTGGTTGGTGATTTTGCCTCACTTTCCAGGTGTTTGTGCTTCATGCCACGTACATCACGGGACTGGTGTGATAAATGAAACTGGGTGGATGTAGGTGTGTAGCGGAGCGTGTGACTGTGCAGTCAAACGGATCTTTAGCACCTTCAGCAAAGGCTTTCAACCATGTGAGTGTTAGACGCTCAACAAAGAAATTACAGACAGAAAAATTACAGACACAAGCACCTTCGTGAATAATTTAAGGACAACATCTGATAGAGAGTTTAGCTGCCAGACTGAGCTGAGCTATAAAATGTCAATCTACAGCCTCAACCACACACCTCAATAAAACAGCAAAGGCATGAAAACAGACGACAGCAAATATTTAAAGAGAAACAACATGAAAACAAGTCGGCAGCTTCTGCACCCTATTAATTACATTCCACAGCATGTTAGATATGTACATGCAAAATAAATAATATACAAGACAAAGTTTTATCATAAAGTTCCAATTATGTTCATTAAAAAAGAATAAATTACACTTTGCTTTATGGCCATTGTATTCTGTAGGATACGTGTCTGAGACTCACTCTGAATTTCATTCATTAATCTTTCTGTTTATTTATATATTCTAAGGTGCTTCGCTGATATGTCCTTTTATTCTATGATTATTTTCTTTTAATAAACTCTGGTTATTTATTTCTACCTTTACTCAATAATATTAATATCCAATCTTTCATTTATGGTTTTACTCACTTTAATAAAACTCCTCTGTTTTAGTATTTTATTATTTTATCTCTCTGTCTTTATCTTTGCTCCAGTCTTCAGTGTTTCCTCACTTCCTGTTATTGTTGTCTTATTTTTATAGTTTTTATTTCTTAGTGCTCTGTGTGTAAATGGGTTTGACTGTGTGTGACACTGTTTGTATGAAAAGTGCTATACAAATAAAGTCTAATTGATTGATCTCTGATCATTCTACTCGTCTTCAATTAGAAGTGAATCTCTCTGTTTCCCACCACTGTCAGTCTTTAACAAGAGATCCATTATATAGATCTCATATTAATGGGAATGAGCAGGGTTTAGCACGTCGCAGGGCACAACAAAGTGTGAATAATTTATTGTCCTTTCTAGGCACGGTGGGTACAATGCTCAGCCTCTGCTGGTGACACGGTAAAGTGGGCCAGATCTCTCTGCCAATTGGGACAGGGTGGTGAAACAACCAGATCGAGGCAGTGAACTGTAGTCTCTCGCACTTTTACACTTTCCCTTTCTTCCCCCCACTTACTATCTCCCCATCTTTCACCTCCTCTGCATCCGGCCTCCCTCCCTCTCTCTCCTTCCCCGTGTCCCCGGTGTCAGTGAGCTGTGTGGCGACACGCTGCAGCTCCTCTAGTGCCTGCTGAATTATGGAAGCGGTTTGGAGGCGACGGCATTAATGAAACATGGAGCCAGGAGCCACATTTCGCGGTGGCGAGGGGAGACGTGTTGTTGCGGTGTAAATTATTCAGTCCCAAAATATCACAGCAACCATCACGCCAAGACTGGTGGCAAGAAGCCACCTGCCACCTCCGGCCTGCCACTCTGCCCCCGTCCTCCGCTCTACACATCGCTGCCATGCTGCCGCTGACAACGCCACGTGGCGGGAACGCTACCTGCTGCCCAGAGAGGAAGACAATCACCGACGTGACTTCATTTACTTCTCCTCGAAGACGTGTGTTCTTCTAAACTGAGCCGAATATAAACATCACTGTTAATTCAATATAAACATCCCTATAAGGATTTTACATCATGCAGATTAATTATTAAAACTGTCTCTTTTACAGTCAGTTGTGAAGCTGTGATAACTGTCAGATTGTCATTGTGATGTTAGTATTGGTTTTAAAATACAGGGGTTTATTACTTTTACTGAGAAAAACTTCTGTAAAGATTTAATAATCTAAACAGATAACGCTGGAGATATTTTATATTATTGTTAAGTGTTTGTTCCAAAGCATTATTTTAATAAAAATAATAATAAACCTGTTTAAATTTGTTTCACACCTTTTATAAGAGAAATGGTGCTTTAAAACAAAAAAACATAAAAACAACAGGTTAAAAAAAATGTATGTAAAATTAGATATAATAATAATAATAATAATAATAATAATAATAAAATAGTAACATAGGAAAGAGAAAAAAAAGTTTAAATATGAGGGCGAGTCAGTAGCTGAATGGTTAGAGCCAATATAAAGTGGGTGCATAAGCCCTGAGCAGGCGAGTCCACAATAATAATAATTTATTATTATTTATTTTTTATTTATTAATTATTTTTGGATGTTGCGAAATGAGTCAGAACGATCGTTTTTTCATTTAAGTTTCACTGAAAACTAATTTTGTTGAGTCTTTATCAATCAAACATGTTTCCTTCACGTCTGGAGAATATAATCTTTAGGTCGGGGCGTCTCTGTAGCACCACAACACTTATGGTGCTAACAATGCTAATGCTAACAATGAGACATATGAATTTTTCCAAGGGGATAAATAAAGTATTTCTCTATATTTGACCTTTATCAAAAAAATTGGAGCTTCTGTGATTTGAAGATTGCACGTGACCATGTTGTGGTTTTAATTATATTTTGATTAATCGTGCATCTCTAGTTTTCAGGTAACGAAGGAATGTGTCACCCAGTGCAACTGAGCGGAGTCACTGATCTGTCTCTGGAAACACTGGAGCTCTACGGCTCAGAGGAATGAGATATGTCAGGTGTTGGACATGCACGCACACGCATGCACGCACGCACGCACGCACACACGCACGCACGCACGCACGCACACACCACACACACACACACACACACACACACACACACACAAGCAGGATCAATTCATTAGTTTTAGTCTTTCCACAGGATTCTTTTTTCTGACTGTTGGTCGAATGAAAGAAGAAATTTACAGATAAAATCCTGCAAATTTTTTCACTGTTTTCTCAGAATTTTTTTTTAAATTAAACAATTTAGTGATTAATAACCTGCAGATGAATCACTGCAGCTCTGCAGACAGAAGTGTGGTTGAAGGAGGAGGTATCCAAAGTCTGAAAATGTGAGGCAGCTCAGTCAAACAGCAGTAACCCTCAAGTTTCCACTGTAAAAACTCATATAAAACATCACCTCAGCTCTGAGAAAGAATCAGGAAGTATATGCCACACTGAGCAAATTGACCCATGAATCTAATATGCTCCCAGACGCAGACAGAAACAGTCTCGCTCTGAGATAACAGTACTTGAGGAGCTGTGTGATTGGTGCTTCGATAGCCCTGAGCTGCTGAGGACGGTGCGTGCTGGTGGGTGTTCACCCCGCGGTCCGCTTTGACTTTGATTTGACACGCGCTCGGCAGAGACCAGGCGCCAGCGCTGGGTGCGTCTTCACACAGACAGCGAGGCGACATCACCTAATGGCCCTTATCTCAATCTCCTTTAAAAGCATCTTGTAGTCCCTGCCATTTTTTTGCTGCCACTTCTGCTTTTTTTTTTTTTAATAAACCATCAGTCCCCCTCTCTCCTGTGGAGCGCTGGTCCGTTCCTCTGGCGGCTGGGACCAGACGGCAGGGCCCGCTGTGGTTTTAATGGGCATTAACTGGGGGGATGTTGAGGCTAAAGTGCTACAAAACCACAGCACTGGTGCAGGAGTGTGTGTGTGTGTGTGTGTGTGTGTGTGTGTGTGTGTGTGTGTGTGTGAGCATACTTTGTGTGTCCATGTGTCTTAAAAAAGAAATGTATTGAGCTGTGCGCTAATGCCCAACACTCTCCTGAGTTTTCTTTGCATTTATTTGACTGTAGTTGCCTGGAAATGAAAACCACAGCTACAGAAACTTAAATACTAAAAAGACTGTGGCTCCCAGGAAGCGACTCATTCTCACATGCTTTGGTTCAAAAGTAAATACTTTTTGGAGTAACATTTATTCTGACGTAGTGATCATATTTGGGACGAACATCTACAAGCATTAAAACACAATATTTATTTGAAGTGTAGCTGCTGCAAAAAGCAACCACAAAGAAACAGTTTAAGCCGGACGCACCGTCTATAGAGGACCGGTCCATATCTTTTGTTTGAGCTTGTTGATTTAATTATTTTTTTTGTCTATTTATTATATTATTTTATTAATATTTTTTTATCTCAATGCTCTGTTTTCCTGTTCTCTTTATTTTCATAATTACATTGTAAAACAAACAAACTGAGAAGATGGATCTCTGTAAACGGAGTTAACAAAGAAGACTGATTCCAAATAAAGGAGAAGACACTGATTGAGCTGGAAAGAGAGACAGAGCTTCCTGCTGTGTATTTCTGACTGTGTGTATTTGTGTTTGTGTGTGAGGGCAGTGAACAGAGCTTTAAGAGACACCTCTCTGACCCTGCTCTCCTCACCGCTCCCTCCTCCGTTGTGTATGAGGGGCTGATAGCATCACCTAGACACACTGAACAGGGACGTCTGGAGATGACCTATCCTCTCGCTGTAGCCCGCACACACACAAACACACAGATCACAGAGCAGACGGGACTCAGCGGCACCAACGAGGCCTCCACGGGCTCCAATTAATACCCCAGCCCTTCATATCCCCTCATCTCCTCATCTTTAAGAGCTGGCTGCAGATTAAATATTTATGCATCAGCAGAGAGAGAGACAGAAGACTCCTACACGGCTATCATTAATAAAAAAACATCCCTCAGCTCGTCGTCGCTGCTCTGCTGGCATCGCAGGCCGACAGAAAGGAAGGTAAAACGAGAAAACAACCAGGCCCCCGGTCTTCTTAGCTTTCCCTCACAGTTTGGATGGCGGCGGCGTCATCAGCTGCTTCGAGAGCGCAACTGGATAGCGAGCCAACACGGGCTGCGGAGGAACCAAACCGGCCATCACAGCGTGTGACATCATGAAACACAAGTCAAACACAGACTGCGCTCGCACGCCAAAGGCAAAAACTAAATTTGCCGAGGGCAAAACACAACTGTAAAGGTTTCAGCGTTTGACGTGTCCACTGAAAATGACACTGACTCATCAGAGCTCAGCAGAGGATCCGTGTCTGGCTTCCATGATAACATGTCTCTGCAGCTGATGCAGGATGTGAGTGTGGAACAATACAGCAGGTGATAGCTCATATAAAACAACCGTGAGCTTCAAACACTCACACTCGGCTGCTGAGACACAACGACAGAGCAGGAGACAAGGTTTCACTGCGCTAACATTTATCACAATGTACAACTGAAGATTTTACATGATAAAAAGGGGTGTAAGATATATTTCTAGAGAAGCTGTGGAGGATTCAAGGCTAGAAAATAATTGAAATGTATTTCTATAAATTGAATATTATTTACATATATAGTATTTTTGCTGGTGTGAAGGAGCTGGCTCAGAAACAATGAGTAGAGTGAGACTTCAGGGATTTAAAACATATTATTTATGTAACAAGAAGCAGAGAATTCTTCACCATCAACGTAAAAATGGTTAAAAGTCTCTGCTTTTATTGTTTAATGGATATAAATTATAACAGCGGTTCCAAACATGGTATATATATAGAAAAACATAAAAAAAAAAGAACATTTGCTATTCAACTATTTCCTTCTTTACTGTAAATTACTATTATATATATATAATACTAAGAGGAAATAAATGAATCAGTGACACTGGTGATAATCGAAGCACAAACATCACAACCAGTGATAAAAGTGGAGAAAGCTTCATTTTTAAAGGGCTGGAAGTCAAAAACAGAAGCTGCGTTATAATATAAAGATCTGGCTGAGAAACAACGAGCAGAGTGAGACTTCAGGGATTTAAAACATATTATTTATGTAACAAGAAGCAGAATTCTTCACCATGGAAGTAAAAATGGTTAAAGGTCTCTGCTTTTATTGTTTAATGGGTTTAACTCATTATGTGCGTGGTTTCCAACATGGCGGCACAGTCCCCCAAAGACAATCTGACATCATTAAAAAACAACATGTGCCACCTGAACAACATTTAATTTTTGTCTTCTCTTTCCTTTTTTTAAAAAAACATTTTAATTACTATTAAAATAAAAACAGGGTTATAACGGGAAGAAAACGGGATAAACGTAGAAAACACGTCACGTTAAATAAAAAGCAGAGAATCGCTGCATTATGATAATATAAAGATTTTAAGTGATTTATTTTCATACTGACTTTAAACTCTGGAGTTTCCCACTGTCAGTGTGTTAATTAACCAAATTGCTGAACTGACCGGAGTCACATGTAACATGTGCAGTGTGGACAAACGCACAATGATAAATGAAATCCACTTTCCCCCGCTGTGAGCTGATGTGACAAGTGAGCTGCAGCGCACGTGAATTATTCATCAACAAAAACGCACAACAAACAAAGGGGGACAAAGTGTCTACGAGTGTGCTCTCATTAACTGAAAGAGGATCCACTTCTGCGAGGATGACGGCACTTAACAAGAACCTGACAACCGCCTGTATTGATCAGCGGTGATCTATTGAGACACACGACACCGGCGGAGGCCGAGCTCGTCACACTGGGATCTGCCGGGATCCAGCGGAGGCTTTGGAAACTGAAGTTAATACAAATACCTTCAAACAACAAAAGCACTGGACAGTTCTCCAGTTCGCGGTCTCCAGCGCCCCCCAGTGGTGACACGTGGAAGTGCACGGTCCAACAGCAACACTTCAACACAATGGCATTAATACTGAGAGTCAATGACAATAAGATCAAGGAGAAAGTAAAGATGTTCTAAGACGATGTGATCACCACTCCTCTAATGATGTAGACTCAGTGAGCACTTTATTAGGAACACTATATTCACACTGGTTAAAGCCTCTGTTTACTCTGAAAACAGAGAAGGAATCTGAGCGCAGTCTGATGAATAAAGCTTGTTTTGCACATTTCACTACATTTCCTTTTATCTCTATTTATTTTATTAGTGCAGTAATATTATGATTATTATTAGTATATTTTATCTTATTTTCTTACTTCTATTAGTATCAGTTTATCCTGAGTGGTAAGCTGCATCCAGAGTTTTCCACCCTACGAAAAACCACATGAATTTCCCATGTTTTCCACATGTTTTCCACATGTGTTTCCTACATTTGATCACGTGTCACATGGTACCATATGTGGAAAACATGTTACCGCATGTTGTAACATGTCACAAATACTGCAGATTTTTAAAGTTTCAGCGTGACATTTGAAGGAGCGCAGTAATGTGAGAGCTGACGAACAACATACTGTGTACATGGGTTTATACATGTAATCCCATCGGCTTCACACATTACACCACAAAAATGTTCCGAAACCTCACGTGCTCACATTTCACCTGTGATTTTAACATGTTTTCACATTAATTTCACATGTGCAAAAAAAGTGTTTTAGACACATTTATTTTGTAGGAGTTTGAGTTGTTAATTGTTTTGTTGATGTGATCACACCACAAATACCTGACCCTGTGATGAAGAACATGTGACAGCCTGTTTCCTGTCTCAGCAGAGTGTGTTTTAGTCGTGTATTTACCTTGTAGGACGGCAAGAAGCAGAGCACACCTTTGGCCACGACCTGGCAGATGTGGAGCAGCAGGGCCCCCACCTCGTCCTGGAAGGTGTAGGTTTCAGTGTGCTGGAAGGTGGCGCAGAGTTTTCTGCCTTGTGGTCCTGCACCAATGGTTCCCACCCAAACCTGAAGAGAAGGTTGATATCACCAATATACTTCATATCATAAATACTCTCATGCACACAGCCGGAGCGGTGACCAAGACCAAACATGTCTAAGTCCAACAAACCAGTTGTGACATAATCTGCAACGTATTTAATGTCACCTCTAGCATTAGTCACTGGAGTGATGTAAATGTGGTGATTATTGATTAAACCCCTGAACAGCTCCATTAGACCAGGCCTGCAGATGAGTTTAATTACTCTCCAGCAGTTAGACTGTGACATCTGCTGGACAAAAGTGGCAGCTATACAGATGTGGAACAAACCACTGGTCACAGTTTCAGATTGGTTTCTACACCCTCAGATTTAATGTTCAACCTGCTGAAACAATCACGGCTCACAGACATTTCTACTCTAGTTGAACTTTGACCTGGACCAGGGATCCTGAACCATTTTACACATCTAAATCGATGCTTTTTAAGACCTCGATAAATTTAAATTCTTTTATTCAGACTTTTGTTTCTTGTTCTCCTGTAAACGATGTTTTAAAATAGAGGCAGAGGAGAATCTCAGGAGGAGAATATCAAAAGAACCACACCATTTGTTTTGCATGTTGGTAGAAATAACTATCAACTCCTATTACTGCTAAACATTTTCTAAATCCCACAACAGAATTTCATATAAATCTTTAGATGATCAGAAGGAGAACAACATATTTTTAGTGTTTTATGTCAAACTATTAGGTTAGCGCCACCTAGTGTGTCGGCACAACCACGTCTTAAAAATAAATTTGTGTCTGTTAACGAAGCAACAGCAGTGTGGAAGAAGTGACATGAAACCGCAACACCATAATTATTCTTGGCTTTGGTTTTTTCTTAAACACGCCATCTGCAAATTTAATACCTACAACAACTTTACGGTAAATAAGAGACATTCTTATTTTCCCTTATTTAAATTTTTAAGACTTTGTAATGACTCTCTGGAAACCTGCTGGACCAAAGACAGTTATACAACTCTTTCTCAGATGCAGGTTTCAGGAAGATTTCAATGAGTCCCGAGGAGAACGGAGGGAGGTTTTAACATCAAATCACAATTAAGAGTCACATCATCTAATTGGGATTATAATCCGGATCAAGCGCTCAATGTTCCCTGAGGCTCGACGACACGAGATACCCACCTGCGACTTGTTGATGACGTGATTGGCCTCCAGCTGGATGGAGAACTTCACCCCGAGTTCAGAGGAGAAGGAGCCCATGGGTGACAGGGTTCCAGATGTGAGCACGATGCTGTGCACCGACCCGCTCAGGTCGGAGAAAGCCTGGGAGACACAGACACAGACAGAATGAAGCTTCAATAAAAATATATAACATAAAGCACGGTGGCTCAGTGGAGGCTGAAGAACCTGGAAATTACATATTTCATATTCAGAGCCGTCACTGTGGCCTACATGGTGGAGTCTGCCACATCTAACCTCTTACCACAGCCGGGTTGAGGCACCAGAAGTTGAGCATCAGGACTTCTGTCTTCACTCGGGCGCTCTGGCGCTGTCTGTATCGAGGCCGCACCAAAAAGCCCTGAGCGTCGGGGACATCAGGTGGGAGCTGGTTCGACCAGGCGTAGGTCCTCTGCAGAGCTACACGGTAGTCCTCGGCAAACCTGCAGAGACACGCAGCGCAACAAAGCAACCGCTCAGTTCTTTAAACCACATGACGGTTTATCTGAAGCACCAGCATGACTCCGAGTCGTCTCTGACCTGCAGTTGTCTCTGAAGAGGAAATCCAGAACCATGAAGAGGTTTTTGAGGACAGTGGAGGAAGCGGAGCTGATGACTGGGACCTGCACCATGTCCTCTTTACCATTAACCAAACCAACACGCTCCTCCTTCTCCAGCACTGCCGCCAGGTTTTGCTATCACACAGAAACACGACGGACGACACGGGAGAACAAAACAGAACGTCTGACAACAAATAAGAACACGCGACAAATCACAAATATCACATAAATAAATGAGACCCAGCTGCTTCTTTTTCCTTTTCCCATCAATGACAAAGTGATTTTACTGAAGATGATGAAAGAGAAAAAGCTGGAGTAAATAAACGTTTGTGCCAAATTATGCCAAAAAAGAGAATTTCTCTCTGTGCTCCTGAGATATCACAATCAAGGAGCCAAACCCATGTTTTGTAACATCACTGTGGCCTTGACCTTTGACCTTTGACCACCAAAATCTTATCAGTTCCTCCTTGAGTCCAAAAGAACGTTTGTATGAAATCTGAAGAAACTCCCTCAAGGTGTTACTGAGATATCTTGCTCGTGAGAATGAGACAGGCGGACGAACAACCTGAAAGCATAGAGCCTCTGGACACAGCTGTCGCCACCGCGGAGCTTTAAAACCATCACGTTAGCGAGAGGGAGAAGCTCTATAACTTGTTTGTCTTGTGATATGTGATGATAATTTCCAAATATGTAGATTTGTGCCAAAAGTCAGATTTTACTTACTAACAGGAAACAAGCTACAGATTTCAGTAAACTGCCCTCGAGGACTCACACTCATCAGACAGGTGAGGGTTGGACTGGACATTTGAACTACGCTCATTCTACAGTGAAGCGGAGCTGCTAACTGCTAACTGCTAACAATAATAATAATACAATTCACAGCATGCATCAGATCAACTGAAGCTAATGAAGTCATGCTAGAAAGTGTATGGGTGTGGTAAACATGAATAGTCTACATGTAGAGCAGAGACATTTGGAGGGTGTGTTACCTTCAGGAGATTAAAGGTGCCTGCAGTGATGCCCAGGTCGTGAAAGATTCCCAGGATGTCCTTCCCATTCCAGACTTTACTCGCCGTCTCGTATCCTCTCTCACTCAGCAGGCCCTGGCTCTCCTGGATCCAGCTGCACCAAGAGACACGATGAGTAAATATCTACTCCAATCATGAACCACAGATGTGCACAAAGAGGGATGGGTAAAGACTTTAACTTTAATTTTAACTTATCGATCCGGTGCTTTAACGGTTCTCGTATCGGTACTTTTTGTCATTTTGTAGAAGAAAAAAACAAAACAAACAAAGAACAGAATTAACATTGCTTATATTCTCATATGTTCTCAATTAACATAAAAACACACCTGGCGCAGCAACGGGTAAAATACGAGCTAGTCCGTTGAAAACTGTGTGTAACGGACTTTCTCTTGGACGTTTCCAGAGATCGCTCGTGTTTCCGCTCTAACGTCTAAAAGACTGAACCACACTTCACTGGACTCTAAGAGCTGCGTCTCTGTGTGTCAGAGAGAGGTTTCTCCTCTGGATTAGGAATCGTGAAAATGCATCATTCATAGACGAAAGTCTTCAACAGAATCAGTAGGTTTTATGTATGAAATCGATTTTCTTAATTTCTCAAGTACCGAGAGCAGAACCGATAAAGTTGGATCGATAAAAATGTGTCCCCGGAGCTGGTTTAATACCGGGTTTTGGTGCCCATCCCTACGCACAAGTGAGGTATTGAATCTCTAAGTGACTGACTTGATCAGGCTGTAGCAGAAGTTTCTGAGCGGTTCGTGTTTGGAGGCTCTGATTTTGTTCTTGACCATGCTGTCCAGCTCATCCTTGCACGTCAGCAGGTTGTTGCGGTCTAACGTGTAGCTGGCGCTCTCCCTCGCACAGTCCTCGATGTTGTGGGCTTCGTCCAGCACCAGGATCTGACCCGCCAGGTCGATCTCCATCTGAGGGAGATGGACAAAGAAAAGAAGGAAGAGGATTTAATCCCTACACGCCGTATAAACTGTGACTGTATCTCTGAACACTGAAGTGTCCTCACACTCTCTCTGATCATCGGGTCCAGCAGGTAGTTGTACGGGCAGAAGATGATGGCGGCGCTCTGCATCAGTTCACGAGCAGCGTAGTACGAGCACGAGCGGAGCCGTTTGCCCAGAGACACCAGGTCCTCGATGTCCCAGGCTTCACGCAGTCCACTGGCCCGGAGACTTTGGTGGTCCCGCATCCTCTGCACCCCATGGTAAAACCGGCACGACCTGCCCTGTAATACACATTTATAGAGAGGAGAGAATTAGATCAAAGTATAATAATAATATTACACTTCATCTATAAAGCCCCTTCTGAAACCATGTTAAAGTGCTTCACAGAGGAAACCAAAGATTCAAACAAAACCACATCACACTTTAAAAAGAGAAACCAGAAAAAACTGAATTGGATGAAATGCCCCAAATATGAATAAAAATTAATTAGAACAAAATTTACAAATATTGTGCAGCTAGGAAACTAAAACTATAATAAAATAAATCCTCAGATCTTGAATCAGGGAGTTCCCGCCATATATTTGCACGTATACAAGGAGCCTCTCACATACACTGAGTTTACAACCATCAGTGACTAATAAGAGAAAATATTCACATGTGAGAACCTTAAAGTGACAACTAAAAGACTCATAACGATTAAGTGAATAACATTGTCGTCTGACTGATTCAGTGACAGGTTTGATGGACAAGAATAATATAAAAGGGAAACACTGAAGGCTTTTACATTTTTAGAAATTATCAACTAATAGCAACTTTGATTTAAAATAAATAAATAAATATTAGTATATTAATTATTAGTATAGTGAAATCTTCAGACTCCATCTTCCTTTTTATTCGTCAGTTTAAAATATGTGACATTAGACTTTCTTCCCCCAGTTACCAGAGTTGACACAGTACTTTAGAGACCTGCCTGTGATCAGGTGTTGCAGGTATTGTCGTGGTTCTCATGTCCTGACACTGACACACTGAATGAAAAAGACGTGTAAAGACGCAGCAGCTCATGTACCGAGCCCCAATTACTCTGTCAGCTGAGGTTCCCGCTTCAGACGTCCCACCCTGCTCTTTATGAGTCCAACAGCTTGAGGTGACACTGTCACACAAACACTGTACACCGGTGGACTCTGCGACCTCCAGACACAATAATAACCTCTGAATGAGGTGGTCTGCTTCTCACAATGACGCGCTAAACTCGGACGCTGCGCCGACACTGAGCCCCGTCTGCTCGGTGAAAGGGGAGTCGGGGGATTAACGAGCAGCGCGGTTAGTTTAAGAAAGTCAGGCGTTAAAACGGAGGGAGGGCAGGTGTTTTGACTGATGCCTCCATTAGCTTATCAATGTGTATGAATCACTTTGTGTCTGTACAGCACGGTAACCCGACACGGACTAGACTAGACCCCGAGGTGACGACGACACAGAGCATCACTGACATCTCACTCCGGCGAGGGGTTAGAACCAGGCCAGTTATTTCATATGACTAAGTTAGACAACACCTCCACTGACAGCTTAATTGTCCTCATTACAGTAGGCGCCTCAACTTCAGGACAGTATGAGGGGTTACAAGTGTCTCATGTTTCTAAAAAAGAAAATGGTCCTTGACATTTCAGTGTGTTAGAAAGACTCTGCTGCAACAATTGTGGATATTGTAGCAGGATAATTGCTGCTCTCAGGCGACATTATTGAAGGAAATTTGTCTGGTAGCAGTTACCTTACAGTCTGTGTTACAGGGTGACTGAATATCCCTGTAGTAAAGGTCGTTTCACAGTACGTGATGGTGTGTGGTCAAGTTAAACCCCGTTTACACCAAAATTAGTGAGTATAAGCGATTTTTTTGTAAACGTAGGTAAACTTGCTGAAAAGGCGGTTGACTCCTTGTACACTGCCGACCAAGTTTGCCGGAGACAACACACACGATGTCACCACATGCAGTTACAGAGCCCGTACACGCACGCACGCACGCACGCACGCACGCACGCACGCACGCACGCACACACACACACACAGATGCAGAAGTAGACAGAAAGAGACGGCTGCTAGCCTCCGTGCAAACTGGTAAAATGGACACTTCGATCGATGACTGTGTTTTTAAAACCTATTTCAGGGCTGCAGCTCACTCTTTCATCACCAAGCTCAGTGTACTCAGCACCGTGCTGGACAGGTGACAGGTGTGTTTGTGGTCTGAACGACATCACAGCTCAGAAAAGGGTTGAAAATTAACGTCTTCACCCAGGTGTTGTGTTTACATCAATGCTGAACGGAGCCGATAAATACCTGCGTCTACTGCACTTGTTGATCCAGACATCCACCTTTAAAACCTACAGGATGTGACTCTTTGATTTCAGTTATTTATGTGAATAATAATGATTTGTGTGCGTTTGTCAGTGTTCATCCTCACATCCTTGCCCTCCAGCAGGTCCTTGCAGCGTTCGTTGCGGTTGGAATGAGGCGCCACTTCCGGGTTGATGCAGGTGTGATCTCTGCTTGACAAGATGGTCATCGGCACGCTGGAGTACACGGTGCGTTTCAGCTCGTGGGCGATCTGGGTGATCTGTTTATGAGTGCGGGTTCCGAAGAAGATCTTAGGCATCTTCTTTTTGCCGTCTTTGTCTTTGTCTTTGTCCTTGTCCTTTACGCTCTCTTTGGCTGAAGCACACGGGCACCAGGAGCAGGGCTCCAGGGGCTGGACAGAGAAGAAGAAACAAATGTTGAAAGTTAGATTTCAGAACCAGAACTAGTCTGAGGAGCAAGGAGGACGGCAGCCCACCAGGCTGATTGATATCAGAAATTTACTGAACAAGAAAGAAATCTGCATTGTTCTTATTTATTGCTCCTCTGATTTCATTTCTTCATCCAACCCAGTGGGTGGGGGAATAGGCCTTCAGAGAAACTGGCAGACTCACAGTCAAACAGGGAAGTCAGCAACAGCTGTACAGTCAACATTTGCCTGCTTATAAAGATCTTCTTCAGCCTGAAAGTTCTGCTCTATCCATCTTTGGAGCGAAGTCGCTAGAACAACTGATCAGCTGCCGTCACACCCTCGTTACTGGGGCAACTGTTGTGTCTCAGGGAGCGCCCCTCATTGGAGAGCAGCGAGTGGTTGGACACCAACTTAACTTCAGGTCCAACAGAAAGGATTCAGCTTTGAGACGACGCAAAGATCTGACTCTGCTGTCTGTTATAAGAACTGATGTCATTTTCTGATAACTCTTTTTATTATATTATTATTATAACTATTGCCACTAAGTTTGTTGACATTAGCAGGCTGCATTGGGGGGGGGCAGGCAGTGAGTCACTCAGGAGCATAAACGTCACATCCTTTGAATTTTGACAGAAAATAGGCCCCGAGTCCTTCACATAGAAATCAGTCCAGTTACAGGCAACTGAGTAAGTCGGAAAAAGGTCTTATTTTATGTCACAATCTGTTTACACTGGCAATGAAAAAAGTGATTAATACATGTAAATTGCTTCATATTCTTACATATAGTATCTTTAAACCACAAAGCTTGCACACATCTACATGGCATTCATAGCCTCTCAGTGTTTTAGGATTCAAAACATTACCAACTCATCACCATTACCTATTGTCTCAATACACTTTCTGAAAGACTTGTCCTGTTTTCTCTTGTGAAGTTTAAAGAACGAGTGTCCATAGATCAGGCGTGCGGTCTCTCTGCAGCAGATGACCTTTCCTCCGTACGAAAGTTGATAGGCGAAACCACTGTGGTGGCTGGGAAAACGTAGCTGCTTCATAATTAGCCGTCCAGTGACGTGGTGGAGTCTTTTTTCCTCCCGCTCACGGGTTAAGTGTAGCCGGCACCATTTATGAAACTGATCCTGCTTATGTGTTGAGTTCTTTTAAGTGGTGTACTCTTTGACTGTTCAGTGGCTCACATTCATCATCCGATCACTGGCTCCTCCAATCCAGAACTGGAAGTATAATATTATTGAAGATCTTTAAGTCCAAAATAAATCAATATCAATAGTAGAAGCAGCAGCAGAAGTAATAGTGATAATTTACACTGGTTTCACTAGTTTAGCTATTTAACTTAAGCTTATATCTTTTTCTTCAGTTTCATTTCCTGCACAATGTTTGTTACAAAAGACCCTAATTTAGAGGAAATAACAGTAATCAGTACATTTTTGTAAAAAGAAAAAATTAATTACATAGACATTCTGTTTTAAAAATCCAAGTATTTTCCATGGCGACAGGTAGGATCAAGTTCCTGATCAGTAAAACATCTGGATTCTTTAAGGTCCAACGCTAAAGAATCTAAATATTTATCTCTGTTTTGTGTTTATTTTGACAAATTTATTTAGTGAAAACATGTCGGACATCATAAAAAGGCGTCTCAGTTATTGTTGATCCATCTGATCGCAGCATGTTAAACACAGGAGAGTTACACAATATCTTCTGCTGCTGAGCTCATTTTCACATCTTAATTTATTTTAATGATTAATTTATTAGCTACCACTAACATCTGTAGTATTTCTGGCTTTTTGCCCAACAACAGACATGAACTGAATCTTGATGTAGTGATTCATAACTGTCAGAGTCGAGTTTAATGAGATGAGTCTCGTTTGTTTTCATTTATATTCATAAAAAGGTGCCAATAATTGTGTTTGACTGTATATTTTATTTCACTACATGAAAACATTTTATTTTTTGTTGTTTTATAAGTAATATTTTATTAAATATCCTGGTTATACAAAATTGGTCCATTTGCATGTATTTCAGAAGATATTCTTAAAATTCAGTGGTGCCAATAATTTTGACAATGACTGAAGGTAAAGATGATAAAGGAGAAGACTGTCCACTAATTACTGTCTTTTAATTGGAGTAACAAGAGGTTGGTGACCTCCAGTGAAAGGAACCAGACCAAAAGGTCAGCACTGATATGTGCACCTTGTCCACGGTATTATCTTTAGACTTTTGTGAAAAGTGTCTTGCCTCTTTCTTTAGAGATGATCATATTTTTGTCAATAATCAATAAACATTATTCACAAGCTTGGAAAAAAATGTTTATCCCTAAATTCCCTGCAAATTACCTGAATGATTCCAGGTAAGAATGAATGGTATGTGCTGTCACGCATCGCAACTTACAATGGGGATCAGAAGGTAGCACTTGTGACGACAGACGAGTGGCTCAGGTTACCCACCAGCTCAGATTTTCCAAGCATGTTTGCCCATCAAATATTACAATGTGTGATGGAGTACAGGCCAGAGAGGGCCCTTAGAGAGCCATCTCTCAGAGTTAAGAGGGATAACGAGCCCTGAGCCCATGTGAAAAATAAACAGAGGTGCTGCAGGGCCCCAACACCAGTTCAAGTTACCTTTCTCCTCTGGAACAGTTACGCTTCACAGCCTGGGCCCTGGGCCCGATCACCTTACCTGCTGCTGCCACATTAAATAGAGCCATCCAAATATCCTGCCCCAAGATGGCCAATAATTACTTATTCATTGGCAGGAGGGGGGAGGAGGGGTGGGCTGGGGCAGAGTAGAAGGGCTTGCTGATGAATAGAGGCCCTTGTCAAAAGCTGCAGCAGGAAACAGCTGACACAAGAGTATCCTTTTACGCGCCTGCCCCCCGAGATGCCAGGACAACAAGCTTTCAAGCTTGGCCCCACAGCCCAGAGCAGACACCCCCTGGAAAGGAATGCAGATAACTGGCAAAAGGGGCAAACGGGACACCAGCTCCTCTCGCAACAAGAACATACTGGTTCTTTCAGCGCAGAACAATTTCACTGGTGCTGCTCCTTGGGTGCCGTCAGCAATTACAATGCCTTCGCTTTGTCCGTCAGACAACACGTAACGTGAGGGAAGGCATGTGTCGGTTTACTGTAGAGTAAAGGTTTACTAAGTTCCTTAAGGTTTATAAGTATACCATGTTGACTTAGTACAGGTATACTAAGGGTGTTTTCACACCTGTTTTTTTGAGTCCGGTTAAACCGAACCCTGGTTTGTTTTCCCCCTTGGTACGATTCGTTGGTGCAGGTGTGAAAACAGTAATCACACTCGGGTGTGGACCGAAACAATCACACCAAGACCCTTTCGAGGAGGTGGTCTCAGTCCAGTCCCAAACAAACTCTGGAGCGGTTCGTTTTTGGTGTGAAAGAGTTCTGAACTCGTTCCGACTCCACTAGAACTAGAACTCACAATCTTGAGCTTGACGATTCCCGTAACCTTCTTCCTGTGTTTACTTTCCTGCTCCAGACAATCTGATCAGTAAGAGGGGTGAACGTTCTCACCTGGTTTGTAATGATGCATTTTGGTTCACTTGATTTTTCTGTGTGAAAGCAAACCAAACCTACAAGTTTACAAACTCATCAACTGAGTTGGACCAGATCAAACCAACTTTAGGTGTGAAAATGTCCTTTAGGTTTACAAGTACACTATATTGACTTAGTACAGGTATACTCAGTTCCTTTAGGTTTACAGGTATACCATGTTGACTTAGTACAAGTATACCAAGTTTCTTTAGGTTTCCTAGGTTCCCTCAGGTATGATAAGTTCCTTGGGATACCGACACTGCCAGGTGTGAGTGTACGCAGTGGCTAAAGCCCTCTTGAATTGACAGAACAGAGGTCAGTGGTGTTACTGAACACCTCCGAATATTCACAGGTAGGCTTCTGTTGCTTTACTCCCTGCCAACACTTGATAGATGGAAATCTCTCACTCCAGGGGGCCAGTCAGAGGGCACCGAGGGGCCGCAGGCAGCGGATCGCTTAGGTATCACTGGCGCCTCTCGCTGGATGCCAATTTGCTCCTCATTCCACAGCTTTCAGGGGCTAGGAATTCGTTCCAATAAGGGTGGGCTTCAATAGCCAGTACCTCAGAAGACATGACACCGAACACCCCCTCCTCCCGATATGACCGCACTGTGCAGGGAGGGACCGTGGCAAATATCTGCCCTCCAAAGCACCTGTTTATCCCTCGGGCGCAGTAACCAGCGGGTGAACCCCATTCAATATTTATCCCCGTGGCTTTCACAGATCAGCGGGCCGGGCGAGGCAAACCCTCTTAATTAAAACTGGAGCTTGCTTCAAAGGGCCCCATTCAGGCCGTCAGTCAGCACTCCCAGGACAAAAGAGCCCGGGTCATGTAGCTGCAGGGAAACCAGAGACGGATGCGCTTTTTCGACTTCACTTTCCCTCCTCCTCTTTTTCCACCTCCCCGTCATCCACAGCTCTAAATCCAAGCCACACACCTGGCAGGTTTAGATGCAGTTGCGAGAGTTCAGCCATTCTTGTGAGCTTTGCGACAGTGTTTTATTTGTTGAGCATGTGTAATGATTATGGGTAACCTGTTGGTCTTTGGGACCTGCAGAGAACTCAGGAACATGGATAATTCACCAGAAACCGCATCGTGATACCTTTAAGAACACGGTGTTACTTGATGCACCTGCTTTGGTTGCTTCTTAATGCGCCAATGGGTTGATACGAGATCCTACACCTAAACTTTCAACTTACAGCAGAAAACATTTCATTATTATATGTGATTATACATGATGGTAAACTGACTAAGTGCTAAACTAATGGGCAGATAAAGCAAGAAATTTGAGAAAATATAACTGGATTTTTTCAATTTCTGGCAATTTTAGACAAAAAGAGAAATTGTAAACGATCAAACTGCAACCATACAAAAATCTGATCTTTATGAAGGTTATATACAGGACTGTGCAAATGTTTTAAGCACTTTAAATGCTTAGATTTTTATCCATCACAAACTTTTGCTCCGTCCTGTTTGTTTTGGTTTTGATCCAGTTTTATGATCACGTTAGAGACTATAGTTTGTGATGCTGTTAAATTGAGGTATTTTTTTATATTGTCTCTACACTCATTAAAATAAATGGGGTATTTGTATTAATGTGACTGTGGACTGGTGCTTTTGAATCTGAAGGAAATTAAACTATCACTGCAGAACCTGTAAACTACTGTAATAACTATGTGGTGTATTCATTTTTTATTTTACTATTTTGCGTTAAATCTTTCCATAACAGGGAAAAAGAAGTCAATCATTCATAAATAATTTGCAGATCATTTGACTTCATACAAAAGACATGAAAATGATCACATGAATAAATACAACAAACAGTTCAAGTCACATGTAATTGTAAAACCTGTGTGGATATACACAGACCCTTGTTTACACGAATATTCCCGTTTCTTAAGGTGATATAGTTTAATATACTGTTTGTATTAAACTATCATTTATATACTTTGTTTTCTAAAACGAACATGTTTTTACAAACACACATTAACTACATGTTTTAAACTTTAACCACAGCCATGGTCAATTAGGTGGAGTATACCGCCACCTGGTGGTGATGATGAATATTGATTCTGAACCTACTGCTGACATGGTGAAACCATAAAATAAGAACAAGTCCATTAATAGCTGTAATTCAGTCTGTGTTTCCATTTAAAGACACTGAACGGGTTCAACAGACTTTTCCCACAGCAGATATTTGAACATCTTACAGAAGGACGAGCTTTATCAGCTAATAACATCTAATGATGCTTCTGTTCTATTTAATGTCTCAGTAGTGGACAAAGAGGATCTTTTCATTTTGACATGTCACTACAGGAAAAGCACAGGTGTAATTAATAACATTAATGATGGCTGTGGTTCATTAAGGTGTCCAGGTTACACATTAGTGTCTTGCTACAGAACTGAGACACATAACACAACATCATTAACCAGATTAGATACACCTGAGCTTTTGTCTGGTAAAAATGACTCCTGTGAAAAGGTTTAATATTTTCCATTAATATTCAACATTTTTAAAATAACGTTTTTTGGTTTCCAGTGTAACTGAACGAGGAGCCAGTTTTCTTGCTGGAGTGAGTGGATGATGATACAGGTGGACCATGCCTAAATATTCTATCCTGTCCATATTTAAGTAATCAATTAAACTATATCACTACAGCCACATCAAAGATGGTGTCAGTAGAACCAGATGAATAGTGTCACTCTGCCTCTCCCTCTGTGATGTACTCACACTGTATGATGAGAACAAACCAGCTGCAGGGTTGTTTGTCTCTGTCGACACACTTTGATCTGGAGGCTCATTTTCCAGCTCCGAATCATCATCGATGAAAATCACTCCCTTCTCCAGACGCTGCCTTTTCCGACCCTGAAGAACAAACACAAACTTTACTTCAACATTTCTGTGTTAGAACCGTCACTAACCACTGCAGGTATTACTATTCTTTATTTTTATGAGAATTTATACATCAAGCCTCTAAGCCATAAATGCGTATACAAAGCATCTATGACTACCTTGTGCTCCGCAGTGCGGATGCGTTTCCTGTCTGGCTGGAAGTCGTCGTCTTTGTTGGCTGCAGACTGGAACTTCTCAGACAGACGAGAGGCTATCGACTGTTTCCTGGGCTGAGACTCGTCTTGTAACGGCGCTAAGCAACACAAAACAAAAATGTTTGGATTAGAAACAGAAATGAAGTGTGTAAATGGCTTAGTGCCTTTATCTGTATCCTACAATCTCTTCTCTTAATTACAATTAGACAATGCAAAAACATTGGCACAGATAAAAATATCAAAACATTTTAGTCCCGCTAACCTGCCTCTGCAACATTAGCTTACTGTTATACTAACCTGTACACACCTATACAAACCTTGTTTGTTTGTTTATTAAGATCCTCATTAGCTTTTGCACTGCAGCAGCTGTTCTTCTTGGGGTTTATACAGGTTTGATGTTGACAATACAACCATACATATTCAGTGCTCATCACAACACAATAATGCACATAAAACAATACATGACACATAATAACAAGTGAGTCAACAAGCACAAAGAAAATAAACAAGCTCATCATTATCTAATAGATAATTATCATCCTACAAAATTGCATGCCCACGAATCTATACACAGAATTATACTAAGCAGTAATCCAACAGCAAGAAATATTAGTGATGGATGTTACTCACTTTGTCCAGGAGCTGGAGGCTGCAGCTGTGTCGTCTCTTTACACGGGGACTCATTGAGGTCCACAACATCGGGATCAACTGCTGCTGCTGCTGCTGGTGTAGCTGGTGTAGCTGAAGCTGCTGTAGCTGTAGCTGGTGTAGCTGAAGCTGGTGTAGCTGCTGGTGTAGCTGAGGGCCTGCAGGCTTTGTTGTGGCACACACACTGACAGACGGAGGTGACGTCTGACTTATTACAGTCTTCAGCACATTTATCTGACTGGCTCTTGTCGTCCCCTGTGCCTCCTCCTTCTTGTAGTTTAGCTGTCACCACACATGGAAACACAGATTCTTTATCAATTCCCTTAATGATTCCTGATCAATTTCAGTAGGAATAATAGTAAGTCTACACAGATTTTCAGCGTCAACACGATCCAGTAGGAAAAACATGTGCATGTTAATCTGGTGTGCAAAAGCTTCACATTTCTTTCTGTCTTAGCCAAAGAAAATATCTTCTAAGCGTCCTGCCTGCTTTCTTCCTCTCCACCAGGACTCCTTCTTGTTGTAAGTTTCCAGTAGCATCGACACGAGTTTGACGTCGAATATGGGGTAGGTCATATTACACAAGATCAAAATATATTTTCAAACAAGAAAATGGCAAGAAAGAAAAATATGTTGGTCTTAGTGAGACCAGGCTTACCGAGCTGAGCCCGCTGCCAGCCCAGAGCAGAGCAGAGCAAGGCCAAGCTCTTTCCACTTCCTGTGGGACTCTCCAGCAAACAGTGCTGCCCATAGTTCAGCCCGCGTACAATCTGTAGACAAGGCAAACACAAGAGTATAAGACTATTTTGTCATGGGTTTAAAACATTTGAAAGCACAAATCTTTTCATCCGGGGGTCATAAAAGATGGTGGCATAAAAGATACTGAACCAAAGTTACAGAGGCACAAACATGGGAGAAATGTAACTTTATAAAAATGGGAATATAAGGCTTGTAGTTGTCACTTTTGTGTGGGAGCGCATAGGAACCAATTCTCCAATTATAGCTTTCAAATAATGTCAGAGTTAATTGGTCAAAGTTGCATGAAGACAACTAATGGGCCAATCACACATACTGCAAATAGTGTCATATAACTTCCTAACTTCATAATTCAGTTTTAGATTTTGATTTACAAATGTATTAATATTACATGGCTACTTATACTACTTATTTCTATAAATAACACCAGGACCAGACTGTAAGTTTCTGTTGTGTTGACAGTTTACTCACTGAATTCATCATGGCCAGCTGGGATGGGTAAGCCTTGCAGGGGAAGTGGATCTTCACCCCTCCGATGGTGTACTCCACCCGGGGTGTAGCCATGATCCTCGGCTCCACAGACTTATCCCTGTGTCTGTCCCTGCTTCACAGAAATATGTCTAAAAAGAAAACAAAAACAGGACGTCTGATAAACCTGATATGACCACATATTGGTGTAACGTTAGCCCTAGTTAACGTTACACACTGCACTTGATTATCTCACAAGCTAACATGGTTAACACCGACTTAACTAACACAATTTAGAAGAATTTCACAGTTTAACAAACGTTATTTTGACCTGTCTGTGTCACTGTGTCTACATGACACTTGACAGTCACTTGTGAGCTAGCTTACTTATTGCTCACCACCTAGCTTGAACTAACGCCAATGCTAAGTTGTCCACCGTTACTTTGATTTGTCGCTGGTATCCAGGTCCCAGTTTAAACTGGTAACACTGGACAAAAGAAAATGTTCTTACAGTATTTAAAACGACTCTGAAGACGAACCCAGGCTGTTTCCTTTAACTTTCCTCTCCCTATGATTCTTCCCGCTCTCAAAAATCACATCTGCGCGATAAACAGGAAGCCACGGGGCTTCCTGAAACCGCCTTCAAAATAAAATCCTGACTGTGAAACATCGCGGAATACGGAGTACAGCTATGTATTTTCTCTGAAAAACTTTTTTGGGTGAGTATAGACTTCACTCGACAACATTTCACTGGTGTATAAAGTCACCAATACTTGTGGGAAGTAGCAATTTTTACGCCCACATTTTGTCAAAAACACAACGGAAGTGACGTTAGTTAGTTAGTTAAACATCCGCATGGTCCCGTTCAGGTCAAGTGGCAAACTGCCGTGACATCACCTGTGTCCCCGAGGACACCAAGTACGCCCACCCGCATCATGCATAATGTGAAATACAGTTTCTTATGAAGCTTTGCTTTGTTGATGGTTTTTATGGAGTGTGAATTTTAACAGTAGCAGCAGCACAGTATAGAAATCACAACACAATCTGTAATTAATCAAAGACTTTCTATGTTGCTTTAATCAACAACAAACATGATAGAAATGTTTAAATGTGTCCGTCCTTCAACAGTGACAACACAGGATCTAGAGACAGATACTACAGTTTGTGCTTTTCTAATTTGTCTTATGAACTTACCAATTTTAATAACAATGAAAACACTGATTCACCAAAGTGACTGTTAGATTCATCATGAGGCAGATGGTAAATATGAAGAAACACTCAGTACAATTTAATCACAGAAGGTTTATTTATTAAAACATATTTTCAATGACAATAATATCGTAGAGATAGTGTTTGTGTGTTTCTGTCAATAAGTGTGTATGTGTGTGTGTGTGTGTGTGTGTGTGTGTGTGTGTGTGTGTGTTGAAGTAGAAGGCTGGGTTTGGTTGTTTTGAAGACGTCTCCTCATTCATTCTCTTTGGGAATTTTTTCACCTTTTATCAGCATTTACATTGCCATGGTTACTCGAATTGCTAAGAATAAATATATATATATATTTATATTGTCTGGGTTTTCTCAAGGCTGCGGGACTAGTTGCCCGCTGAAATTTCTATACAGAAGATGACTAAGACGAATAAGTATGCAGAATAATAAAATGCCTTCAAGGCTATTGCATTGCACATAACTAGAAAATTCCTGAAGAACTTTTGCTCTTCAGCTCAGGAGACAAAACTCTGATTCTCATTTCAGCTTCACTTTAGTTTCTATTTTGTTTGAAACAAAATATTCATATATTCATATTTGAAGAACATAAAATGAAGAAAATGTCTGTCTGGAAAAAAAACCTTTTGGGAAGATGAAACATATCTAGGTTCATTTGAAACATTACATATGATTCACTATTAAATGCTCACTGTAAACTTCTAAATTCAAAACTGTGGTTTTGATCGTCACAAAAAAAATCAATTCACTGAGATTTTAGAATTTATTCACCTCAGAGGACTAAACACATGTCTTGCCTGAACTAATGTGAAGGGTGATACTGAGATCTGGACTGCAGTATGTAGGCCTAGTCCAGGTCTGGCTCAAAAACAGTGGTTTTGATGCGCATGACGTCACGCAGGTGAGAGTCACTTAGTCTCGTCCTCACGCGGCTCTTGTTAATGTTCATAACCGGGAATGTCCCTCTGGACCACGTGGCCACCGGGTGAAGACGGCACACAGCGTCTAGTGTCACAAAGTGGTATTACAACACATGCTCATTTCAGTAGATAACTCTGAAATACAACAGATGGAGATCTTGATCATGACATCATTGTGGCTGTTTCACACAATGTTGATAGTGTTTATTCATGTTCTTTGCCCACATTGCAAATTAACTTGCAGTTTTGACACTTAGTTTAAAACAAAGACACTGGCCCTCATTTATCATTCTTGCGTGAAAACAGACGCAGATCTGAGCGCAGAATTGGTCGTACGATAGGATCCACGTGTGATTCATGAAACATTCGTATCTGACCAATCCCAGCGTACGAATGATCGGCTCTTGATCAATGCGGCGGCTGAATTCGATCGTCATTAACATGTTACGCCCTTAAATATTCCTGGTTCGGAGGCCCCGCCCACTAAGGTCAAACATGGAGAGAAGAGTTACTGGCAAAAAACGAAACTTTTCAGAGATGGAGATCGACATCCTGACATCCGAGGTGGCGTAAAATAAGGATGTGCTTTTTGTCAGTCTGAAGAGCGGGATCAGAGGAGCTCATCAAACCGCTGTGTGGAAGAGGGTGACGGAGATGAGTTTGGCTCTGCAGCGCCGCCTCCTGCAGCCGCGCGCCAACACAGCTGTTTGAAAAATAAATGAATCGTGTGTCCCACCTGGCCACCACGTTTAAAAGTGAGAGCTTGGCATCACAAATCACCTGTACATTTATAGAGTGGTAGTTTTTGCGATTGATGAATGCGTAATCATTCATGGATGGTGCCTTCAGACGCACGAGTGAAATCAATTGCTCCAACCAAATTTGGAAACCCAGCAATCTGGAGATCCCTGCGGTCTCTGAAAACATGCTCACGTCTGACACGCGCGTATTGTTCCTCCAAAACCAGTAAATCTGCTATAGTTATGATTTGATAACTGTCAAAGCATCTGTTTAAATAAGGGAGTGAGTAAACATCTGACCAACCACAGTGCAACAATGATTATCTCACCAGATGTTTAATTGTTGTTCCAGTTGTGTCATACCCATCGGAAAAAACAAAAAACAATTACACAATTTTGCCATGAGTTAATTTGCAAACACACATTTCTGCTTGTATTTATTATTGTTTCAAATTTTAACGTGCAATAATTAGATGTCATGTTAGGCTATTTAGCCTCTCATAGTTTTATTGTACAAAAGAGTGGTATCAGTAAAAAACGTGGGCTTTATTCAAATTCAAATTTTTTATCTTGTTTTATTCGTTTTAAGAATCCGTTTTGATCTGTTCTATCAAAATGTGTATGTGACTGTTTATGCTAAGGTTTGTTTAATAATTATTTTCAGACTCAGCCAGATTTTGCTGCTGCACCGCAAATCCAGATTTGCGTACACGAGCTCAGACCTGACGTCAGATCTGATCGTAGCGTCCGCTCACGTCCAAATTGATAAATGCCGACGCTTGCGTGGAAACGGTCGTACGCACGGTTTTCTGCCGCACGTTCGTCTGATAAATGAGGACCATTGAGCTTAACTTCACTGATATTGACACATTTGATGCATACAAAACATTTTGATTTGCTTTTACAGTATATAAATCTATGCTTGGAATATAAAATACAATCATGCTTTCCCTTATACTTACATTCAGTTTGTGACGTACAAACGTTTGTATTTGCTCATTTCGCGTTCAGGCCAGTAGATGTTGCACTGCTCACATGAAGCATCAAGATATAAACCCTTTGTGGAACCACTTCGCTGAGAAAGAAAAACCTCTGAAGCTGTGGGACTCACATCCAGCACCAGGCAGCTGATTTGTGCAAATAAAGAAGATACAACAGCCCGGGACATTTTACTCACTGAGTATTTCACTTACTGACTGCTCACACGAAAATTGACTAAAATTCACCTTTTTATTGGGCTTTGACTGAACACCTCCACGGGCTAACCCAGGTTAACCGGCTAGCTTGGTTAGCAAGGTGCATCTTCACCTGAACTGTGATATTAACAGGGAGGCTAATTTTGCCTAGTAAAGAAATAGACTTGTACTTACCGGGAAAAAACTGAACCGCCGACTCCTCTGAGTGTCTAACAGAACAACTGGACGCCGAGCAAGACATTTTTAGGCAAACAACATGCTGGAGCTAACTTTGATGAACTGAAAACACAATGACAAATCAAATGTCGGACACATTGCTCTGACGTCATATCCGGATTATCAGGCAGGTGCCCCTGTGTGTCAATGAAGCAGTAGCCACGCACTAAATCCACCACTCTGTTTTAACGTCTATTTTCTTCTAAACAGGACCATAATTTGAAAAATGAACATCACGTTGTATTGAAGAAATACGTCAAACAAGCGATTCAGACCATAAACACATAACGAAAACCTTTACTGAGGTAACAAATCAAGTGAGCAGTAGGGTCATTTTCCTATGGACCTCAATACAATCGACTTCTTTTTGCAACCAGTGGAGTCGCCCCCTGATGGCCAATCAATAGAATGCATGTTTAAGGCACTTACGCATTGGCTTCATTTTCCAGCCCCAGCGCTGACGTCCATTTTTATATACTTATTGATATATATAAATTGTGTGGTTTTTTTCAAAGTGCCAAAATGTCGATACGGAAGATGAATAAGTCGAATAAGTATGCAGGATAGTAATATAATAAAAATAAATAAAATATGAAAAATTGATAAAAACAAATATTAAGACGTTATGAAAAAACTTGAGTATTCAAATCAAACTAAGTGATGTCCTCAGCTTAAGACAATTGTGAGCTATTATTCTATAATTTAATCAGTTAACAAGCAGAAGGTGTTAAGAATTAGAAACCATCCTCTTGCAAAGCACAGTAACTTCAACTTTTTATTTAAATATGTTTATTTCCAGGTAAGTGTTTTTCACATTTGCACTGTACACATGCACTTGTCTGCTGTCAGTACAGCCATCTAAATCAGGTATGTCATTATTCAACAGAGTAAATGAATATTCTCAAAAATAGTATATAAAAATCATACAGGGATCCAAGGTAAGAGACTGTATTTGCAGAGAGAACATGTCACACATGAGCATTATCGTTCCTCCAACACTGTCAATCAATATTGTACAATATTTTTTAACCAATTCATAATGCTACAAATTCCTATTAGAAATTGCACTTAGCTCAATGAAAATACATCATAATGTAACAAGGTTTTACAAAGATTAAGACGTGTGTCGTATCTGTGTCATGGTCAATATTCTCTCGCAGTGAATATTTATCATTTGAATCATACACTGTCTGTCATGTAAGAAAAACATCAGAGGTAAAAGAGGGCACAGCCATGTTCTGAAAATTACTCAGATTAATAAGGATTCCCTTCTTTTTGTTTAAATTAAAATAATCTGATTATTTGTCCTGAAACTTTTCGTTTTAGACTCCGATCATCTCTTCCAATTCTCACTACATCATTTTCAAAGGAAAAAAGAAAACATTTCTTCCTCAAAGACAATTATAGTCACCATAATAGTGCAAAAATATTCTCTTAGAAAGTCCATGCAGAGTGTATTTACTCACAAATGAGCCTTGTGCATACATCAGTAACGATACAACTGCAGGTGCAGCGTGGAGGGACAATGGCTTGTATAAGAAAATGTTCTGGAAACCTCTCGACCTGCCTCAACGAAACAGAACCAACAGCTGTTATCTGAATAAGGTGGCAGGATAGACTGGTGGTGTGAGACAGTCCTTGTCTGTCGGGACCAACATGTTTGTGATGGAGCATTTCTCTTATTGCCGTACATGTGTGGCCGACAGACAAGGTGACATCACTAATACCTCCAGTGGAGTCACAATGGAAATCTGGCAGCACTAAATAATCAGAAACATAAACTCTGAGCCACAGGAAATGTTTGTTTTTCGAGCCCCCTTGACGTTCAGTAAACGCATCATAATAGAGACAGACATACACACTCCTGCAAAAGCTTCAGGCTGCTGAAAGGCATTCTCAGAAACAGAAAACTAAATTCATACCTGATGTATGAGTGTGTGGAGCAGGCTCACAGGAAGCGATTACAAATCACAACAATGTAAAATGACTGAGGGAGAGGATTAATCCCTTCAGATTAATTGTGCAATTAAAATTTAACAACAACTTCCTTGATTGGAAACCTCACAGGGGCAGATGTGCTCTGTCAAACATGTACTCGTAAAGAAAAAAACATGCTACCCACACTTATTACATATATTTACCTATAAATATACACAATGTAGTAGCTTACTGGTTTGTGACTGTAGCAGCACCTTCATATTCAAGACAAATCTCCAGTGATTAAATATGATGATAATAATAAAAATACAGAAATATGCTTAAACACAGGGTGTGCACACAATGGTATCTGGGAAGAGTGAGGAGGAGATGAAAGCTCATCTAAAAGACATTTTCATGTTTTATTATTAGACACTAAAATAATATATAAAAAATATATATTTGTTTTAAATGAACAGTTTGACTTAGTTCTCATACTCAACTATAAAATGCATAATATATACGCCAGCATCATTACGTACTTCTTACAAGTGTTACCAGAAAGAGGTGAAGTCAGTATTTCACAGAGGAAACAATGACACAGGAAGTTTTATGAAAATGAGCACTCGTCCAAAAAAACAACAACAACAACAAAAAAAAAAAAACTTAAGTTTAAGTATTTTACTGGTGCTGAGTAAGTAGACAAATCTCTCCATAACCTGTAGAGCACAGTTAGTGAGGACAGTCGCAAACATAAGGAACAGGAATGCCACTGCAGACGAGGATGACAGTGGGAGGCAGCAGGCTGATGTATGTATGTATGTGTGTGTGTGTGTGTGTGTGTGTGTGTGTGTGTGTGTGTGTGTGTGTGTATGTATGTACGTGTGTGTGTGTGTGTGTGTGTTTCAGTACACACATACTGTGGTCTTGTTATGCTGCTGAAGAATCGGGGACACATTACTGGACTCCTTCTGTTTCTTCTCTGCGTTGTGTTGGACCAGGGGCGGCCTGTCGGCAGTCCTGCGCCGGGCTTTCTTAGCCGAATGGCCGGATGATGGTGACGACGATGAAGACGATGATGGCGATGATCCATCAATAGTTCTTTTGCTGTTGGGCGTCCTGCTGCCAGCTGTTCTGTCAGAGGGGCTGGACTGACTGGGCAGCTCAGCGCTGCTGTTCGGACACAGCGGAGTCAGAGTAAACGGGTCAGACAGATTCATGTGGTACAGGCTGCTGCCTCCTGATAGTCCGTCCCGTCGCTCCAGGGTAGGGAGGAGCTCGCACACGGCAGAGGGAGAGTCTTCCTCTGGAGGCCGCTGCAGGAGAGGAAGAGGAGAAGAAACAGGGATGGCAAACTTCACTTATACATGAGGATAATTCACCTTTAACCTTCAGTTTTTTCGGTACAACATAAAAACAATTTGTGACAAAGGGCTGTCAATTAAATCACAATGACCTATAGAATTTGGTTTTAAACACCAGTGTTTAAAAGATTTATCAAGGAACAGCTGTGGGAATGGAAACTTTCTCAATGAGCTCATTTGCCCTAATTCATACTGCAGGTGGAGCTGGCGTCCTCTGATTGGCAGCGTTTTTCAAATTTATTTGTATAGCACATTGTCATACAAGGTCATTCAATGTGCTTAACAGAAATAAAAGAAACATAAAAACAGAAGTGAAAGCACAATAAGAAAACTGTATAAAACTGTATAATTATAAAAAAGACAATAAGTCATTAAAGTGCCATATTAAAGATTACATGAAGGCAGAGGAGAACAGAGAAGTTTTAGCTTCTTTTTAAAGCCAGTTATGGTTCGGGTAGATCTGATCTGATCTCCATTGGCAGCTGGTTCCAGTAGTGGGCAGCATAATGGCTGAGACCAAATGCAGACTGACTCAAACTTGCCATTTTATACACCTGAAATCAACCAGAATGAATTGTGTAAAAGTTGCAGGTGAATGAATAATGTCTGAGGCCACTGTTTGCTGCTCTCTGTGATGAATTTTGCCCGATTAAGGTCTCAGGACTGAAACGTCATTAATAACCGCAAGTGACAAACAGTGGGTGTCATTTTTGCCTTTTTTCTTCTTGGCGCAAGAACTGTTTTTAACTAAAGCTACCTGCCCTGAATTTGATAGACCACCAAATAATGCTCCCCCATCCTCTAACCACCCCCCAGCTCAATGTTCATGTTTCATTAACAGCTGACGGTGGACAGACAGTTGAGTTTAAAACAATGACCGTTTCTCGTCACCCTGCCCTCACCTGGAGGAGAGGAGTGTCAGCACGGGATATGGAGGCAGGGGGACACTGGGACACCTTGGCGAGGTCGAGAAGCACCTCCTCGTGGTGCAGGGTGTCCTGGGACGTCCCGGGCTCCTGCAGAGCGATGACAATGGCACTGGTGTTATCGGCGCGCAACATCCGCTGGCGCCACCGCAGCAGAGCGTGGCTGACGAGCTGCCGGGCGCTCGACACTCCACACGGTGCCTGAAACACAGAAGGCTGTTTTGATGCTGACGCCGTCTGAGGCGAGTATTAATCTACAACAGACCACAGTCCAGGCGGGTCGGACAGGAGGTCGTCCACCTGTAATAACAGAAACTAGTGTCACTCACCATCACCTCGTCGTTGTTCTGACACATGGAAATGGCCTCTTGAGGTGGAACCATGTTCCACAGGCCATCGCTGCCCAGGATGATGTAGCGGTGTTTTCTGGGGTCAAGGGTCACGACGCTGGTGTCTGGCTCAGGAGAAACCACAAACTCCCCGCTGTAGAAGTCGTAGCTCCACAGGTCACCTGGTGCAGAGAAGTTTATTAGAAATCAAACTTGTGAACACGAGAACACTGAGGTGATTTCATGTTGCTCGTCTTTCTGTCTTCATGTAGTGCAGCTTTGTTTGTATTCATTTCCACTCCTGTCGTCCAGTTCTCCAATCTTCTACGCTTTTATGTTTGTGCTGTTTTTACTCTTGCAGGCCCAGAGACAACAGATGAAAACCTGCCTCTCGGGCTAACTCTGAAATATTGTCAGAAATGTTATTAATATGCATTGTCCCTGTCAAATAAAATAAAAGATAAAAAAGAAACGTAGTTAAAGTGTTTGACATTTTCTTCCCTTCCTATCTTTCACTTGTTTCAAAGTTCTGTACAATCCTGAACCCCCAACGATACGGGAGTGGATATATATATATATAAACTGTGCAAAGCCCTTAAATTATAAAAAACTGTGGAAGGCAAAGGAAAGTAAAGCTTCTTTTCCTGATGTCTGTTTTGTCATATAAACTGCAGTCTGCAGAGTTTGATCAAAGAAAACAAAAGCAGTTGATCAACCAGACGACAGTTTTTATAAATGCAAATAAATCAAAGATCAATAATATAATGTGGCTGTTTTTTTCTGATTCTAGTGTTTTCTCAATGGATGAGTCCGTAGAATTAAACTGAAGACCAAGAGTCATCGAATAAAAACTGAACTCTCTGATCTCTGATGATAAGTGACAACTCCTAAACATGCTTTTACTAAATTCAGAGTTTTCATGTTATAAATCTTTTGTGTAAATTTATCATGGTCAGGAAAAAATAACAACATTATTCCACTCATTTATTAGTGCTGCCTTGTTAACAGGTTATTCACTGTGATGACTGCTGTTCTTACCTAGAGCTCGGGCTACTGCCAAGAACGGGATCTGGTCGATGACCGTGCTGCGGCGGATCGGGCCGTTGTGACTCAGCCGCGGTCTCTTCCAGACGACCCGGTTCACTCCAGACTTCTTGATCACGCTGTCAGCAGAGACGGGAGGAGAGAGGACAGAAAAACGGGTGATCACTTCCGGCAAAGAACCCACAAATTACAGAGAGATAGTTTTAGACATTATGGATGTGCTGCAACAATGATTACACTCAGCTGCCAGTTTATTAGGCACACCCAGCTAAAACTAAAGCAGACTGCTACATCTTATTGATAACTGCTGCTTTTGTTGAAAATGTGTTTATTCTGGAGGCTTTTTCCACTGACCCCTTTGAAGAGGATAAACTTTTACAGAAAGATTTATTTTATAGTTAGTTATAGTTTAGTTAAAAACTGGTTAAAAATCAAGGTGACTTAATCCTGCTTTAAAGTTATTCCTGGCTGCTGCAACTCAACCCCAGTCACTTTTAATACACAGTATAATGTCATTTCACTGATACACAAAAGGAAAACACACTACTACCACTTTGATGCGTTTTAATTCATTTAATGCAGGAAACTGGAAGTCAGAGCAGAAATATACATATTAAAACTGACAAAATATCTCTGTGTTGTCTCTGATATCTCATAGAAATATGTTTTTTTGCATGATATCTGAGTTTCTTTTGACATTTCTACTGACTGAGGAAAAGAAAAGAAAGACATATCCGCTCCTCATAGCCGTAGCTAGTTGTTGCAATCAATATGGTCCCAAAAATAATACAAACATCTGGCAGAGTGACAGCTGTTAATCTTTTCCCCCAAAACATAATGAGACACACTATTATAAATCACATTATCTGTCCCATAATAATATCCAGACAGTTAAAAAACTCTCTTATACTCCATTTCGATTTGTTTTTTTCCTCCTGTCACTACCTGCAAAACTACACTGACAAATCAATGAGTGTTACTTCTGTAGAAGATGCAGCAAATAGTTTATGGATTCATTACAGAAAATATATTCCAAGTCTTCAGCTTTTCTGCTCGTACACGTGTCACAGGGAGCGTTGACATGTAGAGTAGAAGTAGAAAGAACTCACTTTACTTCCCACATGTTTAAGGATAATCACAAGAGTGATATCTGATTCAGTGACCCTACTGCTCAGACTTTATATGATTTTTTTTTTTTTTTTTAAAGTATATTTTTTTGGGCTTTTTATGCCTTTATTCGACAGGACAGTAGAGAGACAGGAAATGGGGAGGCAGAGAGGGGGAATGACATGCAGTAAAAGCCGTCCGATGTAGGACTCGAACCGGGGCCGACTGCAGCGAGGACTGTAGCCTCTACACATGGGACCACTACGCCACACGACGCCCCAGACTTAATATGATTTTAAAGCAGTACTTCTCGATCTCTGGCATTCCCAACAACATGACTAAATCAAATGCACCATCTTTATATTTTCTTATGCAGTAAAGCTGAATCCAGCAATGCCATCAAAACGTATTGTACAACTGTAAAGCCTTAAAGCTATGGAGTTCACCCTGTCGTGTAAGCATAAAAGTCTGGTTGTTGTCAAGCCACCCAGAGGCCCATCACTGTGACATCTTATCAGCAGACATGTCACAGACAGCAGAAAGAAGATTATCCTTTGATGCAGATAACATTTGATTTACTATTGTTAAAAACAGATGCTTCTTGGTTACAATCAATTCTTTGTGGTGGTGGTGGTGGTGGTGGGGGTGGGGGGCGAGTCATGAGAATGAATATGCTGTTACTAGACCAATGTTTTTTTTGTTCCGAGAAATATCCTGTTATTTACTCTGAACTGTCCAACATCAGACAGACAGTTTGATTCAATGTGGGCCTCTGTGGCAGAGATATCATAACACATTTTGACAGGTGGGCTACATCAGAGAACACAGCTAACATTAATATTGTATTGTATTTAAATAAGATGCAGAGGGAAGGTGTCTTGTGCATTAAGCCTTACCTCCCCCCAAGACCTTCAATACGCTCCCTCTCTCTGGGTAGTTCGGGTTTGTGGTCTTGCGTGACTTCCACAGCTCTGATGAATGGGACTGTGGGGTCGTCCTGGATCCCTAGAACCACTGCAGAATCCCCAACATGGGCCACGTACATGCGATTTCCTCGGATAACCACTACGCTGGCTGTGGTGCCCGACGTGCTAGGAAGGCCTGTGAGTGTCTTTGGCCATTCAGCTGAGAAAATGAAAGACAGAAAATGAATATTTTTACTGATCTATAACCATTTACTGCTTAGTTTATACTCCCCTTATACACTGAACAACACATTTAACAGCACAGCAAAATGTTGGGTCAGTTCACTGGCCTCTGTCTGTGCTGGAGCTGGTCTATACTGTATTATCCAAGTCAGACATGCGCCTTATAGACACTGTGTGTAGACAACAGCTGTAAAACAGCTGACGTGCCCGGGCATATCCACCTGAACACACTGGTGTCTGTGTCATATATCACACACACTAGCTACTACACTGTATAGTTGGTTTAGTAATGAGTAATAACGAAATATGTGAAAGCACACACACAGTGGGTCAAAAACAATAAGTACAATATTACAGACAATAACTTGAGGACATACTTTAATGAAAACTGATGACTGGTTGTCTGTGTTACGCTTTGTTTTGAGTGAACCGGCGGCTAGTGCTAACTTTGTTAGCTTTGTTGCTACTGTTTGCTAAAACTGTTTTACCCCATTAATCATTTTGTATTTACATAGCAGCAGAAATAAATACTAAATATGACAAGTTATAAAGCTAAAAGA
The DNA here is from genome assembly GCF_021018895.1 of Seriola aureovittata. Classification (NCBI taxonomy): domain Eukaryota; kingdom Metazoa; phylum Chordata; class Actinopteri; order Carangiformes; family Carangidae; genus Seriola; species Seriola aureovittata. The sequence goes on along the minus strand of NC_079367.1, from coordinate 2,434,743 downwards.
GAATGACTCAGCTGACTGAGTTCACAGTATATGATGGTGAATTCAGCTTGAATGTTAGCTAGCAGTGCTGGTTGTTAATGAACAAGTGAAAACTTTGGGGTGTAGGCCACAGACTGTCTCGGGTCTGGAGCGGGGTTCACACTCAGAGCTAAACCGTCCCGGTTGGTAACATAATGTCATAACTTCGTAAGGAGTACGGAAACTTACGTAGCTTTTTCCACATAGCGTGGTGACAGGCTACAAATCCTTTCCGTATAGCAGCGCAGACTTCCCGGTCGCAGTCGGACCAGAACCCCCGCTGCTTCTTCATGAACTCCCACAAATAGTCTCGTGCAAACTGCGCAGCCTCGCGACCCCCGTGACCGTCGAACACGGCGAAGAACGCCACGGAACGGCGGGAACGGCTCGCCGTTGTCTGCTGCTGAGCTCGGCTGGCTGGGCTCTGACCTCCCGGTGAAGATGTTTCCGCGGATGAGCTTTGGTCTTCCGTTCGCACAGGTTCAAATGTTTCATCCGGAACCTCCGGGGACCCCGCGGTTTCTTCAGCCCGGTGCAGAGGCGTGAGCACCGCCGGAGAGTTGACCGTACAGTCTCCCCCCTCACCGCTTTCCTCTGGCTCACCCGACGTCGGCTCGTCTTCTCCCGGCTCGGGCTCCACTATGATCTCGGTCACATCTTCCATGTATTTCCTGCCTCCCTGGTCGGTAAAAACACTCACTCGCATCAGTAATGCATTTTCCATTGCTCCAGGAATAAGTCGCTCCCCAATTTGTAGGTATTGTTAGCATATAAAATGACAGAAGAGTACAGTTTATACCAGCGCTGCGTACTGCCTTTGTTTATGTTCGAGCGTAGTAGGCATGCTCCAACGCACTGACGTCACAGCTTGTCTTCTTCTAGCACGTGCATGTGTCACGTCTATGCAGCTGTTGCCCCCTAGAGGAGAAAAATGTCTTTAACATGTTAACTTATGGAAAATGCTACAACCACCAATGCAAATGGATTAAAAAGAAACCACATATACAACAATTCAAAATAATAATTGGGCACAATGTTGATTCATTACATGGACTAAAGAAAAGTAAAGCAATACAAACACTAGAGAATTGTAAGGCCTTAAATAATTTCCTTTTAAAATCTTTTTTTTCTTTCATGGTTCCTCTATAGTTTAGTTTGTCTTTTTGAAATACTTTTTATTATTTCGGTTTAATGATCCTGATTTATTATGTCTCATTTTTTTCATTTTATTGTATTTATTTTGTTTCCATGTATTGTTCATATTTTACTATGTATCTCATAACTTTCAGAAGTTATGATTGTTTCCTCTATTTTCAATGTTAAATTGTTTTAATAAGATGAGATGGAAAATATTTTGCATAATGAAGCATAGATAACATACACATATTTTCGACTGTCATATTTTCATTATTTTATTTCTATTTTCCAGCACTTTTTTTAAATTTGAAATGAAACTATTTGAATGAATTGATGAATCATGTTACATTTAAGGTTTTTATTTTATTTTATGTATTGATTAACAAAATAACAGAACAAATACTAAAACTTAAACACCTTAACCTAAACCCAAACACTAAACCTTTTTATTAAAGTGTCTGTATATATAAGTGTAATACATTTTCATTTTGTCTGCTTTTGGTTTACCCCTCTCATGATACATTATTCAACTCTTCTAAAGTGTGAGTATTTGGACTGTGATATTTTGTCATTTGTGACAATGAATAACTTTCAGCTGTAATTTGAATATGTTTGCATCCACATCAGAAAAACCATCTTGGGACCATCTTTACACACAAACTCCCAACTTTAGGACACCACGACCAAAGTCCTGTTAAACTACAGAAGAAAACGTCTACTATGTATGAATGCCTTTTCTTTCCTTGTATGTATGTTTTACATATTGAAGAGACGTTAACCAGAATTTCTGTTTTTTTCATGTTTTGAATGGACATGGTCTGTGCATATCATATATAAAATGACAACCCTTTAAGAAACACCAGAGGTAGAGAATAAACACAATAACAATAGTATTGTGTGTGTGTGTGTGTGTGTGTGTGTGTGTGTGTGTATATAAGTTATTTAATGATGTAAAATGTCATCATCCTCAATCCTTCTAAAGCAAAACTTATTTTTTTATTCTTTGAGTATAAAGTTTTTATTTTATTTTATTTTATTTTATTTTATTTTATTTTATTTTATTTTATTTTATTTTATTTTATTTTATTTTATTTTATTTTATTTGTATTTATTTTTTTTAGCATCGACTGCACAATTACGTCACTGCGTCAGCCAGTGAATGTGTGCGTCGGGACGGGGGCACGGAACTGCTGTAGGGTCGACGAGTGATCGGAGATGGAGGAGAAAGATGGACGTTAGACGGAGGTTTTTAGAGTTGTAGCCGTGACTTACTGATAGTACGGATATTTGTGTCCTCGCCTCAGGGTGAAGGTTGTATGAGGACCCGCGGAGGACGCGCTTTAATCGCAGTAAGGTAGCTAATGTAGGCAGAGTTGGGGAGGGCTGTAGCTGCTGGGGTTTTTTTGGAGAGGGAAAACAACATGGCTGCGGTGGAGCTCGAATGGATCCCAGAAACACTGTACAACACGGCTATCTCGGCTGTGGTGGACAACTACAGCCGATCCAGAAGGGACATACGTTCGCTCCCGGAAAACATACAGTTTGATGTCTATTATAAGGTAAGACGTGTCAGTCAACAGGCTGTGTGTGTGTGTTTATCTTAACAGCCACCAAGACTGTACGAGTTCGTGTCAGCTGCTAACGTTAACAGTTAGCTGAATATCGATAACGCTACGCTAGCTGTGGAGGATAAAAACTGCTTTTTACGGTCTAGCTAACTAACGCTAACAGTTAAACAGCCCGGTCTGTATTTTATAAATCCAAACACAGCCATTATGTGAATCTATATAATGAACGTATGTTGAATTGTTTCATTGATCCCGTGGCTAATTACATCAGTGACCGTGAAAATGAATAGTGTGCGTGTTGTCATGTAAGCTGACTGTTTTTGTGTTGTTCTTGTTGTCTATGATTGTTTGCCCCGGTTTATTAATAGTAACCTTTCTTTAGGGAAACGCACTTGTTACAACACATCTGAGCTTTTTCCGAGCAGTCAGCTGTCAAAGCCCGACAGACGGCGAGCACAAAACTGCAGTTATCACATCGAGAATAAGATTTAATTCTGTTAATTAGCACATTGAAATGAGAGGACAAAAACAATGCTACCTCTGAGCCACAGTCTGGGCCGTGGCCAGGGATTGAGAAATACTGAGATCATGAGCACAGCTTGCTTTTCAGATGCAGCATCTGTTTCTTCAGCCACAGGAAAACCAAACCTGTCAATAAAAGGTCATGAACACTGGTGTGCACAGGCGGTAAAAAAAGAAGCTGAATTATCATGTTCACTGACATTTGTGGTTGGATCACAGACACCAAAAACTTACTTATTTTATTGTTTTCACATTTTCATTATTTACAAATAAAGTAAAATTTCTGTAAATTGTATTATTAATGTATCGTTAATGTGTAATTGTTTTCCTCAGAGCTCCAGATCAATATTATTAAGAATAACATTATTGTGCTCACAGTCTGAAAAACACTACATTTCATAAGAATAATAAGCTATTAATTTGTGTGCTAAAGATTTGGGACCTGTTCCATAGATGTGATTATGTGACTCGCAGAAACCCAGGTGACAAACGGGCTTCATGAACCTACTGGTTTACTGTGATGGTACGATTCACCAACACTGTATTTTGGCGGCAAAAATCAAAATCAAAACAAAAACAGATCTTTTCCAACCGTTGATTGAATCAATTATTTCACTTCTCAGACAGCTGGAGGGCAGCTTTACACTTTCCCTCCTCTCCACGCATAGTTTCTAAGGTGAAGGAGAGATTTGTCCATGATTGTAAGTGAGGCAGGACCTGTCAAAGCACTGATGATGATCTACTGTAAACGAATGAAAATAGAAACCGTAAACTTCAAAGTGATAAAATGCTCAAATTCCCAGAAAGAAAACAGAGGACATGAACTTTGTATCCTCAGTCTTAGGTATGTTTCTGGTCTTTAGCGGCTCCATACATGTTTAAAAAAGCCACTAATAATAGTAAGTAATTCCTTAAAAAGACTTTAGGTTTTACATTCCCACGACGGGATGTCAGTGTGAAATAAAACTCCTCCAACTAAATTTTAAATATGCATTAATTACTGGAAAAAGTTTTGTCCTGAAGTCATGATTTAACAAGCACTATATAAATTCTTAAACATGGTGCCAGAGTTTGTTGCTATCTTGTCAGGACTCACTGACAGATGGATAGTACTGACAACCCTAAATCACCTGCACTGCCAACAATTCATGGTTTCCACATCCGCATGTCCGCGAGGGTCCGTGTGACGTACATTTTATCACCTGTCCAAGTCCACAAGGGTCTGCCTGGACCTCTGTGCAGATATCGACCTTTGTACAGCCCAAAATCTGAGACCACGCGGTCTGTCCACACTACAACGCACCGACTGCAGCAGTAAACTGGACGCATGTTTAATGTGAAGATTGTGACCTAGCTTCAGCTAAATGCCAAAATACTGACGGTGGATCCATCGGCTGTGACTTCTTTCCTCTGTGTGCAACACCTTTATGAGCACAGTTAGACAGAGAGGCTGAGTGGAGTGGTAATACTATATATTACTGCAGTTCTTGGGCTTGTGTTATTCAGTAATCATAAACCACGACAGAGGGACTGTATAAAAGAGATGTACTACTACCTGAGAAACCTTTGTGTGAGCCTGCTGCCATAGTTTCTGGTTTTCATTGTTCACAGAGAAATGAAAGTACAACTGTAGCTCCAGACATCTCACACACACAGTTACATACAAGGACATCACAACAATGAAAAACCAAATAAACTCTAAGATTCTGTAAATCTCACTTTCTCTTTCTCACCATTATACTCTCACTCTCTCTATCCCTCTTTATCTTGTACTTTTTGTCAGTGTTTTAAAAATTAGGTGGGTAATCAGACACAAGGTGTAATGTAAACATCAATAACTCAATAGAATTACCACTTATGATAGGAGCTGTTGCTGGCTAAAGCCAGGTGTAGCCCCACATGTGTTCTACCTGGTCAAGGTTCGATATCGTGTGCTCATCCATTGACCTTTATGGTGAAGGTAAATTTGATTTGAATCATTTTGAGAATCTTTACAAATATTATGAAAGAAGGACTTCATATTTTTTTGTCCAGTATTGGCTTTAAAGAATGTTATCAATTAGGTAAGACTAAGTTAAAACATAAATAACATAAACAAGCGACGTTTGAATCGGTCATCAAGTCGACATTTAATTAAACCACTTTCCTAATGAGATTCTTGAGGCGTTCATTTCTGTTTTCCTTTTTAGTAAAGATGCATTTTTCTGTAGTAATGTGATCACTAAATGTTCAGTGCCACAGTTGAACTTCTGCTGCACACCAGGTGCCTTCAGGTGTCGCTTTACCTGTGAACACTGACTTCAGCATTTCCAGCTTTTCCAACAGAACTCATGTTGTAAGCTTTAATTACAGTCTGCTTTGAATCATTTTGATTAGAAGAGACCATGATTTGATCATAGCATTTCAACACATTATTATCCAGTTCAAAAGAAGCATTAACTTACAAAACATCCACCAGAAAATAGCTCAACTATTGATTAATTAGTCTCAACTTAACAACAATAAAAAAACATCTGGTACGCCCTCACAGTTAAGCTTATCGTTGGCAGGTAAAATAAAGTGGTTGGCGACACCATTAGTTAATATTATGAAGTAGCATGTGTCTGTAGCTGTCCTCAGGTCAGTGGCAGGGTTAGCAGTCTGCAGTGCTTTAAGCTAAATGCTAACATGCTCACAATGACAGTTCTAACATGCTAATATTTACCATGTATAGTGTTTCTTAGTGTCGAATGTTAGCATGCTAATGTTTGCTAATCAGCACTGAACACAAAGCGCTGTAAATGTCATTCCTCTTCTTCTTATTAAGTATTATTATAAGTATTGAACAGATATTTTTTTGAGTAGTTAGGCTAATACGGTAATTAAAAACCTATACAATGACGACATATTGTAAATTATCCTTAGACACTTCTTTGAGTTGTGATTTTAGCAATAGTAGAATAAATTGTTGTTGTTGTTGTTAATAGCTGCTTGTGAATGACTGTAACTTGAGTTTATAAGGAACTGTAGGAACCGTAACCAAATAAAAACATGTCAGCGGTCAACGCTTCATCTGTGGTCGGGATGAAAGGAACCGATCTCTGACAGAATCTCACATCACTCTCACATTAAGGGAGACTTAACCCCATAACTGCAGCTGAGAGACAGAGCTGAGACTGGCATTGTCCCCTATAGACCCGCCATAGAGAGCCACTGAATATAACAACTTCCAGCTCAGCGCATTTTGATGACAGGCTAGACATCAGCAAATTTTTTTGTTTAAACTCCTGAACAGCAGACGGCATTTTCAAAAGCATCACTTAAAACAGACGTAATAGAAACTAGGATGAAAAATAGGACAAATCCACCATTGTAGTTACAGATAGGACGCCCTGTCCCCACCTTACTGTCCTTAATCAGATCAGTTGTTACCTATAGACTCAACATTGTGCCACTAATGGCAGAGCTGACATCTGTATTATCATCAGCTAATCTTTCCCTCCATCTCTGTGTCTTTTCAGCTTTACCAGCAGGGCCGGCTCTGCCAGCTCGGAGGAGAGTTCTGTGAGCTGGAGGTGTTTGCTAAAGTCCTGCGGGCTTCAGACAAAAGGTAAAAACATAATGGGACTAAACTGAGCCAGAAACCTGACACCGCCCACGATGACCCATCAGCTGTCTGAACACATGGTCCTGGAGACTGTGCTCCTTTAAACAGATGGTTAACAAAGTAGTCCAGGGTATACACTGCTTTAATTTAACAGTGGATATGGTTGGATATGGTTTATTTTATAAATGGACCTTACCAGAGCTTCGACACTGTCAAAACTATCCAACCCTGATACTAGTATTTTAATGACCTTCTTTTTACAATATAAACACATAGACACTGAAGTTATTTGCCCAAACGGTTCTCTTCTGATTGCTTCTGGTTCTGGTTTTCCTGCTTCGACCAGTTGAGACACAGTTTCTACGTCCACACCGCTACGTTTTCCTTTTAAAACGACACTTTCAAACGAAAACAGTCAGTGTCCACACGACACACCTGAAAACACATAGATACATGACCATTCACACAGACTGGGCATGTGCGAGCCAGAGTAAACAGGAAGCAGATTGTCGACTCAGCCGCTCATTAGTTGCAAAAAATACTACAAACGAGCAACAGCAGAGACAGTTGTTGCATATAAATACAGAATTTAACTGAACAACAGCTGCTAGCAAAGACAACAAGGTCAGTAACACTGTAATGTGTTATCCATGTTGATCAGACCCAATCAGGAGAGACCATGGGTGTCTATGTCGTAGTTTCCAAAAGGTCTCAGTTTCTGTCTGTCCAGACTACAACACCTCAGAGTTTTCAAAATAAAGCAGGATGGGCAGCGTTTCCAAAAGTCTCTGTTTTCAGAGCTCGAAAACTCTGGAGTCGTGTGGACGGGAAGAGGAAATGCAGCTAAAAGCAGGATTTGGTTTCTCTGAGTGTTTTTACCTGAAATCTTCTATATTTTTCATTTAATAACTCAGAAAACAGTCAGCCAATCAGAAGAGAGGCTCAGAGCCTCCTCTCTTCTGATTGGCTCACCGACCTGTTGTTACTAGAGCTGCAGAGAGACGCCTGAGAGAGGAGATGTAAAACTACACTGAGATGGTTTTTATATCTTCTGATGGATCAACACTTAAAATAAAAGACAGAAGAAGAAGAAAATATGGAGCAGATGTGACCTTGATAGGAGCTCTGTGAACGTTAAAGCTCCGTCCAGGTTAAGGTGCATTATTGATGTACTCTCTATAATGTTATCTGTGAGCTGTATGTTCAGGCAGCGACAGCTTTAATGTGAATGAATCATGTCAGGCAGATAAGCAGCAGCCGCAGTCATCAGGATTGTAATTCACTGATTGGCCAGATGTTCAGACGACTGATAGCTGTCTTTTTATGGAGGCGTAAATGTAAACAACCTATTAAACAATGTATTGATCAGTACCTAATAATTATCATCCCTTAAACTGACGTGATCTGCGTCTCTGTGCTCGGCCTGCAGACACCTCCTGCACCACTGTTTCCAGGCCCTGATGGACCACGGCGTGAAAGTTGCCTCAGTCCTGGCGAACTCCTTCAGCCGCCGCTGCTCCTACATCGCAGAGTCTGACGCCCACGTCAAAGAGAAGGCCATCCAGTTCGGCTTTGTGCTGGGTAAGTGAGGGGGGGGTGGGGGCTTTCACACAGACGGTTTGAGATAGTGATTGAGATACAGCTACAGAGAAACAATGAGTGAATAAATGGAGGCCATTCATTCGTCCCAGTGATGTTATCATGGGGTTAGCTGATAGAAAAAATCCTCTGGCACTGATTCAGCATGAGTTCATAACAACTGTAATGATTTAATAATGCTGCCTTTAGAATTCAAAACAGGCAAATGAGTTATCAATGAGTTGCATTGGAGGGACTATCAGTGTTTAACTGGGTTGACTGCTTTATTTTTTCTTTTTGATAATGTAAATAAACTTTTTATTTTATTTCTTTATACCATACAGTGTAGTTAGAATAGAATAGAATAGAATAGAAAGCCTTTGCTGTCCTACAGAACATAGTGGAGCCGTCTTCCACTAATCAGGTGGTTGGTGGTTCAGTTCCCGGCTTCTCCAGTCCGTGTGTCTCTAAGACTGTAAATGTGTATGTGTAATGTCTTATTCGTCAAACTGTGAGTCACATCATCACAACATCTGTACTGACGCCAGATGTAACTGAGGATAATAATCTGCTGAACAGTTCACATTTGAAAACATGCTAACAAGCTCGATCACCATCTTTAGGTCGGTCGCTCTTCCTTTTCCTCTGGGTTGGAGCAGGAACATGGCCGACTGGACACTTATAGCAGTCACTGTTTTTGTAAATGAAGGAGACTGTGGCTCATATTAAACCCGTGTTATCATCTATCAACTTTCCTCTCCCTTTAACAAACACCTGTCGGGTTAGATATTGTAAAATGTGAGCTTTGTTCTGAATAGAGCAGCAGCAGTTGGTGCTGAGCCTCTGACCTGGAGACAGGTGCAGTAACCTGATGCGTTCTGGTTTCAGGTGGATTCTTGTCTGACGCCGGCTGGTATGGAGATGCAGAGAAAGTGTTTCTGTCGTGCCTGCAGCTGTGCACGCTCCACAGTGAGGTCCTCCATTGCTACCGGGCCGTGGAGTGCTGCGTCAGGTCAGTCATTCAGTGTGTGGCGACTCCTTTATAAGACCCAGCACCTCACAACAGGTGGTTCAGCTTCAGCTGTGACCAGACATGAGGCCTACCACTGAAACTATATTTAAATGTGACACTTTAGTGCATTATTTAGTTATAGTAGTGGAATAAAGCTAATAGTTTAGATAATCCTCTGCGCCGGCGAAAGTCAGAGCGGCAGCCATATTGTTTTCTCTCTTGGACACGATATCTCAGTAACACCTTGACTGAACTTCTTCAAATTTTGCATGAAGATTCACTAGGACTCAAGGACGAACTGATTGCATTTTGGTGGTCAAAGGTCAAAGGTCAAGGTCACAGTGACCTCACAAAACGAGGTCATGGCCTTGTGAACGTAATAGCACCAGAACTCCTCCAGGGAATCGCTTCAGATTTGGCACAAATGTCCACTTGGACTTAAGGGTGGACTAATTAGATTTTAGTGGCTAAAGGTCAAAGGTCAAGTGACCTTTGGAAAAACACAAAATTGTTGGTTAATATTTTATATGACTCTGGATAAACGGGGATGTAACCTGGAACTAGTGGTGGAGGCAGACAACCACGAGGAGGAGATTCTAGTTTTTTTAAGGCTGCAGTAAATGGAAATATTTTAGCAGGTTATTCTGACCTGCCCATCTTCAAAGCTGTGTCATCAGCAGCCTCAATACAGGAGCATCTGCTCCAGTTCTCTGTCTTCACTGACCTCTTTAGAGTTTCTCCAGTCTAATGGATCTCAGCAAATTTCACATTCTCTATACAGGGGCTGTAACAGATCAATAAAGTGTCACGCTGCACATTTTTCCTTCCACTTCCTGTGTGAAAACAGTTCACTATCAGCCATAATGAAGATGAGCGCAGCAGCCTTTGTTTACATTTAACCATTCTGTTCTTGTGTTTTCACTTTGGTTGGTAAGAGTCAGGGCTGATCTCACTGCACATGCTGTTCTCCTGTTGTTCTGCACACACTCTGGATCCTCCTTTTGAGTAGTGTGTGTCAAGCTGTCAGAAAATAACACCGGAGGCTCCAACATTTTACTTTAGAAAAGAAAAACATGTTGTTTCATGTTTATACAAACAAAAACAGCTGAAGATGGAGGAAATAAAGCTCTGAAGTTACAGTCTGTTCATTAGAAATCTAACTGAAAACATGAATCAATGTTATAAACTCACTATTTTAAAACTTTCTTTTAATAAAGGCTGTGTATTAAATCATGTTTGAAACCCCCACATCAGCATTTTCGGCTGTTTTCCTCAGCTCGTCTCTACATGACCATAGAAATAAAGTTATGCTCCTGTAAATACAACATGTTCATAGTATTCCTCAATGAACAGACTGACTGCAGAGGGTTAAATTAAGGCACTGTTAATATGACACTATATTAAAGGGAGAGTTCAGGTTATTTGATGTGCGGTTATGTGAGGTGTTTATCTACAGTCAGTGTATTAGCTGCTGTAGATTCGGGTCAGTGTGCTTTAGAGGAGCAGCAGGAGAACTGATACAGCAGCTGAGTGATGAGCTGATGTGGACGGGACCTAAAAACATGCCCACCTAAAAAACCTACATTTGTGTACGATTTATTTTGAACATTTCCACTGATTTATTTTGCCCCCAAAGATCCCTTTACGACTCAATCAGCTGATATAGTTCATGGAGTAAGTCTATTCATGTGTAGGAATAAGGAAGTTCAATGGTTGAGAAAATGTAGAGCCAAAGGAAAGAACTGACTCCAGATATCTACCTCATCAACCCCACGTCAAATAACCTGAACCATCCCTTTAATGTGACAATGAATACGTGACGTCTTGTCTACACAGGCTGCTTCATGTCCGCAATGGTAACTGTAAGTACCACCTGGGGGAGGAGACCTTCAAGCTTGCTCAGACTTACATGGACAAACTAGCCAAACATGGCCACCAGGCCAACAAGGCAGCGCTGTACGGCGAGCTCTGTGCCTTGCTCTTCGCCAAAAGCCACTATGACGAAGTACGTTCATCTTTAAGGTCTTTTATTTATGATAGAATCATTTTAACGGTTGAGTTGAGAAATGTGTAACTCGTTGTTTCATCTAACAGGCGTACAAGTGGTGTATAGAGGCTATGAAGGAAATAACTCCAGGGCTTCCTGTCAAAGTCGTGGTTGATGTCCTTCGGCAAGCCTCCAAGGTAACACCCAGATTGATGGGTGTTTATTTATATTAAAAATGCTGTAAAGTCACTGTGTGTGTCCAGATTGTGTCTACACTTCCATACATCAGCATTTATGAAATCAGGAAATCCTTTGCGCTGCAGTCCCAGCTGATTGTTAAAGTCTGACCTTGTCTCTGTGTCGCAGGCCTGCGTGGTGAAGAGGGAGTTCAGAAAAGCAGAGCAGCTGATCAAACATGCAGTGTTTCTAGCAAGGTAACCTGCTGAGCCTCCCGAGTCTCCACATTATTCCTGTTCCTCTGTTCGTCTCTGATGCTGAACGTGTCTGTTGTTTGTCTTTACAGAGAACATTTTGGACACAAGCATCCCAAGTACTCCGACACGCTGCTAGATTATGGATTTTACTTATTAAATGTAGACAACATTTGCCAATCAGTGGCTATTTACCAGGTAAGATCATTATTCTTCATACTTTGTTTTCATTAAAAACCTTTTGCACATTCATGTTACATGCTGCAGAGGAACGCTATGAGAATCATCATCAATCTGATTATAATAATGATAATAATAATTATAATAAGTTCATTTGAATAGACAAGAAACAAGTACAAGCAGGTAAAAGAAAAATCCAAATTGAGCGTCATAGAAAGAGTCAAAAGGCATCATAAAAAACGTCTTCAATCAACATTATGCAAAAGGATCTGACAGTAAGTGAAAAGAGGCAATAAAATATGTAAGAACTATAATAAGGGATAAAAAAATCTAAATAAAACACATCAGTTAACGAGTTACAGCGTCTGATTTCAGAGTGATGGGGCTCTAATACCCAACACCCGGTGAACTTTGACCTTTGGGGGTCCAGCAGTCCTCCGTCTGCAGATCTCAGTTCTGGGTTCAGGTGTCACCTTGTCAGTAAATCGGAGGTGTAACTGTCGGCAGAGACATTTAAGACTTTCAAAATCAGTAATAACATTTTAAAACCAATCTGAAATCTTACAGGGAGTCACACGGAAACAACCTGGTGAAGGAAATGAAATTATAGGAATCCAACAAGAAAAATACAAAAGCAGAAATAAGCTAATACATAAAATATCAGACAGAGAAACATAACCAATCCAAATAACTAAGACAAAACATAAATAAACTAATAATTAAATAAATACGTTGGGGTGTACCTGCCTGATACTCAAAAGAAAACCTTTGGGGTTCTCTGATGGATCCTGTACTTTAACAGAACAGATTTAGGAACCGACATGACCATAACATATGATGCTGGGGAGAACCCACACTCTCTGGAGCTGGAGCGTTTTATTTCTATGTGTGTTCACTACTGTATAAATATTAACAAGGAGGGAAATAAAACTGAGCTTAACTGAATTGCAGACGGCGCTGGACATCCGACAGTCGGTGTTCGGGGGGAAGAACATCCACGTGGCCACGGCGCATGAAGACCTGGCCTACTCCTCGTATGTGCACCAGTACAGCTCTGGGAAGTTTGACAACGCTCTGTGAGTACAGTGAATCTCACAAACTCAGTGCGGCTGCTTGACCGGCCGGCTAATTACTTTAGACATGAGCTCCTTTGTAGAGGAAGCACATGACGATGAGTCACACTGTGATGGTCTGTTCAGTCACTCAGTGTCCTGGTGGTAATGTTATGTGGCTGCATGCTGAGGGAGCGAGCCTCATATATTACACACTGAGACGGATTTAAAGATGACCAGGAGCCCAGTGGGAGATGTTTATGCATTTTTAAAATAATCTCCTCTGTAGACAAAGGCCCTCATTCAAAATTGGGTAACGCTCCGACCTCTGAGACCCTGATTCGCTTTTGCAATGTATGAGCTTCAAAACAACTTTGTTCATGGGAAGCGCTTGGCTTTCTCAGAAGTGTTTGTCCTGAACAGAATGCAGTCATTAGCCAAGCGCTGAGTTGTGTGCCATGTTTGGCTCAGTCGCTGTGTTTGTCCCTCAGATTCCACGCAGAACGTGCCATAGACATCATAACTCACATTCTGCCTGAGGACCATCTGCTGCTGGCCTCCTCCAAAAGAGTCAAAGGTAAGGCTGCTTTTCCTGGAGGCGCTGGGCTGCTGCCCACTGTGTGAATGGGGCAGTGACGGGCAACTTCTACGGTGCCTCATAGATAAACTTTTTACACCAACATTATCAGGTAGAAGCAGGTTTCTAACTCCGGCTAAGAAAAGCTAATAAAAGCTAATGGACTTTTCCTCTGCCAGTCGAGTTTGCTTTCTGTTCAGACTGAGCACACACACACCCGCAGGGAGTGACGTCATCACACGCACTTACAGAGTGCAAACACACACACGCACACACACACACGCACACACACACACAGTAGAGAGAGAGAGAGTGAGCTGTTAGCCGCCATGCTAACTGGTAAAACAGATCTGTTTCATCCTCAGGTTGGAGCTTTGATCTCGGATCTGATTTTTATAGACTTAGTATTGATAAGCTCCGACGTTATCGGTTCTGCTCCTGGAACTAGAGAAATTAAGAAAATTGATTTCCTGTGTCGTCAATTGTTGCGTCACGTGTGTTTGCTAGCAGTCTAGTGGGTGTGTGTGTGTGGGGGGGGGGGGTCTGAACGACTACCATCTCTACTTCGATCAGTCTGTGTGTTTTTAAAAGTTACTTCAGAGCTGCAGCTTCACTCCCACAGGAAGGTGTTTCTGGTGACAGGTGTGTTCAGTGTCTCTGAGACGTCACGGCAGCAAAATGGGTGAAAATTTGCTCGGGTGTTGTGTTCATCACATCACTGCAGATAAATACCTGTGACTACTGCAGAGTCATGTGACCCAGGTGTGAATGCTGATTGAACCAGACAAAAGCCAGATGTTGGCGGGTTTTTGATCAGTGGAGAAGGAGCTTTTCAGTGGGGTTCAACCTTTTGAGACCCTCAGACAAACCACAAAGCAGTGTTACTGCTGGGAAAGTTCAGGTTCAAGTCAACAGTTAATTACTCTGTGAGGCGGCCACTGAATAAGTGTCGCTGCTGACTGTATGCAGACACTTGTTTTAATGCTTTCCAGGGACAGTAACACACTTTAATTTAATTCCACACTTTGCTTTGACAGTAATACAATAATAAAATAAATGTGTTGAGTAAAGGTTTGTTGTAGTGACAGATGTGTCAGTAGTGATGCAGTGTCTTTTAAAAGGGTGAAGAACAGTCAATACGTCCTCCTTTGTTTCTTCCAGCTCTGATCCTGGAGGAAATCGCCATCGACTGCCACAACAAAGAGACAGAAGAGCGCCTCCTGCAGGAGGCTCATGACCTGCACCTCTCCTCCCTGCAGCTGGCCAAGAAAGCCTTCGGAGAGTTCAACGTCCAGACGGCCAAACACTACGGCAACTTAGGACGACTCTACCAGTCCATGAGGAAGTTCAAGGTGGAGAGAGACCTGTGTGTGTGTGTGTGTGTGTGTGTGTGTGTGTGTGTGTGTGTGTGTGTGTGTGTGTGTGTGTGTGTGTGTGTGTGTGTGTGTGTGTGTGTGTGTGTGTGTGTGTGTGTATTTGTTAACATATTAATTGTTATGTTAATAAGTTTTATAAAATGGGACGACCAAACACTGCTGTGTAACTTGCCAGGTCTAACTTTAATCCAGAGCAGCTGTAATATTAAGTTACTGTGACGGGACTGAAAGCCGTAAATATCTGGAGATGTTTTATTGCCACCAGAATCTGAAACTGTTCAGAGAAGAATTGAAAATATTATTTTCTCTTCCTGGGAAAACGATCGATGAAGATTAAAGATTAGAGAATAATGAGTGTGGTGCTTCAGACCTACGTAGATCTACGTTTTAAGTTAGATTTGAAGACAGAGTGGAATTTAAAGGTAAATTTCTGTAATATGATTCTGATTTAACATTCAGAAAACATTATTTATATAATAACATTTTTAGAATTACATATTTTCACCAAAATTGTGCTGTTTTGCAAATGATTTATCGGCCCACCTGTAATACTCACAGGTTGGGAACCACTGCTCTGTAGGATTATAGATGCATTGGGAAGCGATTTGTTAAACTCTTCTCACCAGCTCTTCTGTGTTTCTGTCTGTCTGGTTCTTACCGGTGACCGTTTCACCAGGAGGCGGAGGAGATGCACATAAAAGCCATCCAGATCAAGGAGCAGCTGCTGGGCCACGAGGACTACGAGGTGGCTCTGTCCGTGGGTCACCTGGCGTCGCTCTACAACTACGACATGAACCAGTATGAAGACGCAGAGAGGCTCTACCTGCGCTCCATCGCTATAGGTCAGACACGGTGGGGGAGGGGGGCGGAGGGGGGGGTCACTCAGGCTGGGTATCACCTGTAAATGTAGTGATTTTTGTCCCTGTCAGGCTCCTGTACTGGAGAAAAGATAACTTGGTATCTCCAGTGAGTGCTCAGTAGACGGAGCAGTCACATGTCCTGATCCAGTTTAATAATGCTAAATTCACAGGTTACCATGGTGATTTACACTGATTATAAGTGAGCCTGCTCCTTGATAATTAGCTGGCTAGCCCTCTTGTCTCACTCTTGTCAACTTCAAGTCGAGTCAATTTTATTTCTAGAGCACATTTAAAAACAGCTGGAGCTGACACCAAAGTTCTGCACAAACAGCAGTTAATACAAATAAATAAAAGCAAGTAAAACAAATGTAAAACACAAAGAAGGCATAGTAAATATCCTGTATACAGAAACATGTAAACAGACCAACAACAACAAGAAAATAACAACAATACTGAATAACAAAGACTAAAAGGTCAGTGAATAAAAATGTGTCTTTAGCTCAGATTTAAAAATGGAGATGGAGGGAGCTTTCTTCTCGAAAAATTATTATTATTGAACAAAAACACGACCAAAATAACCAGAAGACAAAAACACAGATCAAACTGAACTAAACAAACTAAGTCACACTAAACAAACCACATAATGAACACAGACACAACATCACAATATCAATCAGGCTTGACAACCTAAATAAGATATTAAAGGGTAAAATAAATAATAAGAAAACAAAACAAAGGCAAAATAATTCAGATTCTGCATTTTAAATTTATTTTTATTTTTGTTGTTTTTCTGTGACACAATCAGTCACATCCATGTTATTTTCAGGCAACTATGTGAAAGAGATTTCTGATATAAAAACAGGAGTTATATGTAAGTGTTGCTAATGCTACATTACTAACATTAGCATTAACAGCTGTTGACTTACCAGTCTAGAAGAAACATTGTGAGTTTAGCATCAAACCTTATTCCTTTCCTCAGCTCCAGAGGTGGAAAGTAACATCAGTGTTAACTCTTGTTTTGTGTCTATTTTTATCACCTCTTGTACTGCAGTTAGCATGCTAACAGCTAGCTCCAGCCTGGCCACACTGTGGTCACTTTCTGATACCGAGTCAGTGTAGCGTCCAGTCTGTCGTGAAGAAGAAGCTGCTCAGAGGACGTGTTATAACATCGTGTTATAACATTCGTTGGCTGAAGCCCCGACGTTTGGCAGCAGAGAAAACTTGCATATAGCACCTTTACGTTAGCCATTAGCAGCCTAATTAGCTTGTAAGTAATGAAAGGATTAGAGTATGTGATGTTTGCTGTGTACTCACAGGTAAGAAGCTGTTTGGAGAGGGCTACAGCGGGCTGGAGTACGACTACAGAGGCCTCATCAAACTCTACAACTCAGTGGGAAACTACGAGAAGGTGTTTGAGTATCACAACGTCCTGTCCAACTGGAACCGGCTGAGGGACCGACAGTTCGCCGTGGCGGACGCCCTGGAGGACGTCAACACTACACCCCAGCAGACCCAGGAAGTGGTGCAAGCTTTCCTATTGGCTCAGAGCTTGGGTCCCACCCGCCCCTGTCTCGGCTGATTTTTTTTTTTTTTAATGAGGGATGAGAGGAAAAAAAAAAAAAAGACGTGTGGGGCTTCAGCCTGGTGAGGACACGAAACGAGCCCAGACGAGACGCTTCAGTTGCACACGATGAATTTAGTAACACACAGTAAATTCAAGCATCATTGGCAGGTTGCTGCCAGTGTGTACACACACACACACACACACACACACACACACACACACACACACACACACATTTAGTCATGGAATAAAAAAGTAGAGAAGACACCGTTATCAAACCTCATCGACACCCACACAAACCACCGAGATGCAACTTGAGACTGACGCAGCTTCACCCACAGAGCAGACGGATGCCTTTCTCCAAGAGAAAGAGAGAGAACACGTGACGGAGGGGGAGAAATAAAAATTGAAAAGAAAAAAAGAAAACCTCAGACATCCTGTGAGGATGACAGACGACCTCTCCTCCTCTCTGGTCTCGCTCGCCTTTTTCTTTTCAGTTTAGAATCAGGACGTTTTTTTTTGTTTTGTTTTGCTTTTTGTATTTGAGCCAGTGTCGCTCTGAAACTCGCCACGAGACTCGTCACAGATCGACACCGCGTTCTTCTCCGGGACTGACGGACATCACAGCATCTGTGACAAAACATCCATCAGCAGCAGCATCATCATCTTCGCCGTCGTCGCTCGGCGGATCACAGACAGAAGCTGTGGAATATTTTTGACACTTGTACAGTAAAATAATTCAAAAGATTGTACACTTAAGTTTCAGTTGAAGGCTTCTCTGCTTGACATGGACATGAAGACAGACTTCCTGTTTCTAAACAGTGGGATGTGTTGAACCAGTGGGTATGTTGTTACACACATGACTTCACAGGTCTTGTTTTCAGATTATTTTGTTTTGTTTTGTTTTTTTTCCAGCCTAGTCCTGACATAGCATCATTAAAATGCCAATAACTTATATGCAGAGGTTGTATGTTAATGTAGCTCTTTGTTTATGAACAGCTCGACACCGTGACTTTAACAACAAGGGACACGAACGGGAGTGAAAAGAGGAAGATGCGACATGTACAGAGGCTCGTTAGCCTCGTTAATCTGTGTGTGTGCACGTGTGTGTGTGTGTGTGTGTGTGTGTGTGTGTGTGTGTGTGTGTGTGTGTGTGTGTGCGTATGCGCGTGTGCGTGTGTGTGTGTGTGTAGTATCCACAGATAGGACTCTGGGTGCCCAAGTGCTCCACTGATGACTACCAGCCTTACACCAGCTTGCAGTTATCTGTCTGTAGACGGACCCATACTTTTAAGTGCTAAATAAACTACTATACCCTTAAGGGCACTACAGTGGGGACCAATATTGTGTGTGTGTGTGTGTGTGTGTGTGTGTGTGTGTGTGTGTGTGTGTGTGTGTGTGTGTGTGTGTGTGTGTGTGTGTGTGTGTGTTGCCAGCCTGTCTACCTGTGCATCTGGCCTTTCCTCTCCACTCCGTCCTGTCAGATTTCCCATTAATGAAAAGTTTTTTTAATTTTTTTTTATTACTGGACCTTGTTTTTCCATCAGCCTCCGTCAGTGTCTCCGAGGCGGGAAACTCATTCATGTTTCATTTCAGAGCTGAACTGTCTTGGTGCTCATGTCCAATCAAAACGGACCAAGAGGAAACACAAGCCTGAAAACAACAACAACCAATGAAGTGACATGATTTTAACGTTTGTAATTCCCTGCAGTGGAAACGATCTGAAGCCAAATCTTCTCCGAGCCGTCTGATGAACATTTAAAGGACCAGTTCACTCAAATCACACAAGAGGAGGGCTCTCTCACTTACCTGTGGTGCAGTGGTTCCCAAACCTTCACCTGATGAATGTTTACATCTGAGAATGTTAATCTGCTGATTTTCATAAACAGAAATGTGCAATATTCACCAAACATCAGGATCCTTTCATCTGGTTCATGTAAATTTAAAATCCAGATGCACGTCACTCACACCGGGTGTTTTACAGTGTGAAAATAAACTCACCAGCGCCCCCTGGTGCACAAACTACATAACAGCAGCCCCTGTGTCTAAATGACCTCTAACGTATCTTTAGCATTTCATTTCTCTGCTGACGTTTCCTCTGTAATATAATCAGCTAATATCAGACGGTGATTGTTTCCCCTTAATACAAAGCTTAATGTGATGTGAGTGTTTCTGAGCGTTTGTGTAAGTTGTGAGCAGTTCAGGTGTAGAGTGATTTTACCTTCAGGCTGCCGAAGAGTTCAGAGGCCTGAACAGGAAAAACCGGAGTTTGTCAAAAGATAAATAGAATTTATTGTTGTAGGATTGTGTGTTTTTTTACTGAACTCTTGTCACAGGAATCATCTACAGAAGAGGATTAGCACCACGTGAAAAAAATTTAATTTAAAGAGTTTAAAGTCCAAATTCTTTTGAGAAGAAAGTCAGAATTGGACTTTAAACTTACAAATCAGAGAAAAATTTCTGAGTTTAAGGTCCAAATTTTTCTCTGATTTCTTAATTTAGTCTGAATTTTTCCATAAATTCTGAGTTTAAAGTCAGAATTGAGAAAAAAGTCTGAAAAATTTGGACTTTAAACTGAAAACTCAGAATTCAGAGAAAATTTGTGACTTTTAATTTTTCTCTAAATTCTGAGTTTAAAGTCAGAATTCTAAAAAAAAAAATAAAATAAATTTAAACATTCACTTGGTCCTAATCCTCTTCTGTAATCATGTGCGGGTTGAGACCCCCCTGGGGGTCTCTACCCGCAGGTTGGGAACCACTGTTCATTTTGGTTGGTTTTCAGTGGAACTGAAAAAACTTTGTATGAAAACTGGAAGGAAACTTAAAAGGAAATGTTGCTGTTGCCTCTTTTTAAATGAAGTCTTTGAATATTACAGATCCCGGTCACTTTCAGTGGCAGAGGCAGAAATGTCCGATTTTCATTTCAGAACCTGAACTAACTGCATGTGATGAGGATTTGGATGAACTGGCCCTTTAAAGTAGCGCAGGAGGGGAAGTGGTGCACGAGCTGAAGCCTGACATGAATAACTGAGGAGCTGATGGAAACAGAGTCGAGCTGGAAAACGAATTCAGGCATTAATGAACATCAGTTACTGAGAATGTGATGCCTTCAATAAGAACCCGCTGTTTTTAATGAATGAAGAAAAGAAGCTTTGCCTTGCTGTTGCTTCAGTGCTGTCGGACGTCTCCCTCTCTAGCAGTGATGTGAGTGAGTGGCTCTAGCTGAGGAGGTCCAGCCTTAGCCCCCCCCCCCCCCCCCCCCCCCCCCCCAAAATACGCTCAGCTACACATTTGGCGCTTCGGCTTCAACCCCCCCCCCCCTTCCAGGTGACAGAAAACATTTGTCCAGTGTTTATTACAAAAGTCAACACATATCTTCTTGTCCTAAAAAAAAATGAGTAGTTGCAAAAATATAATGGCAGTATCCATCACCTTTAACCCCGCCCCCTGCTGTACTGACTGCTTTTGATCTGAGGTCATTTTCTGGACGTGTTGCAATGCATTCTGGTCTATTAGCGCTGCTGTTTTAGTGGGATTTTTTTCTCTGTATCTCCACCTGTGAAAGTTCACTGATGAAGTATTTTCTGTCCAAACTGGAGCTGAAGTGTCAGTTTCTCGCCATGATGTCACAGTTTCTGTTCGGCCAATGGGGGAAAAAAGAAAAAGAAAAATACATTTAAAAAACATTTTGACTCAGAAATGTGATTTATTTTTAATTTTTAAGTGTTTTATTAACGAACCAGAGAAACCAGATGATGGAATGTAGGAGACAACATCATCATTGTGATCTGATATAAGGGAATGAAGTTGTCGCAGAGCCGGGGGGGGGGGGGGGGGGGGCTGAGAGACTTGGACAAATGCTCATTAAAGCTGTGATGTCTCCTTCTGTCTCTGATGTGACGAGAGGACGTTTCACTGTCGGCTTGTTACTGCTTCACTGTTTAGCTGCAAAAACATTAAATCTTGTATCATTGATCACAAACACCAACATGCAGTTTTCTCTTGTGTTCACACTTTAAACTGAGGCAGACCTGGCACCTGTTTGTGTGCCCCCCTCCCCAAGGGTAAAGTTTTCACCATGACGTCAATAAACCTCCAATAGAGACACGACACAGTGAACTGCTGCTGTGCTGAACCCATCAAAAAGGAGCTGAGTGCTGATTGTCTGCATGTGAGGCATTCAGGGAACATCTGTAAATTGTACCATCTACTGATAAGTGTTCCTATGAGATGTTTGGGGTACATTTGTAAATCGAACGGTCTACAGATGGTCCTCATGTGAGATGTTTAGGGGGCATCTGTAAATTGTAGTGTCGCCCAGTAGAGTGCATGTGAGGTGAGGTTTAAATTGTAGCATCTACAGACAGTCTGAATGTGAGGTGTTTAAGAAACGTATGTTAATCGTAGCACTTACTGATAGTCTGCATGTGAGGTGTTCAGGGGACATCTGTAAATTGTGGGGGGTTCTTTAAGGACCACACTTCCTACAACTGTCTTTTAGCATTTTATTGCACGGCACCAGTAATAACCTTCCTGCAGTGATAGATGAATAAAACATTGACAGAGAGACACAGCTCTTATAAAACAGAAACCCGAAGTACAAAATACATTCCTTCTGTAAAATATTACAACAAAGAAATAACCAGCAAATCTGCAGCTGCAGAGAAACAAAACATTTACATCATCAACAGTGACACTGAACAGGTCTCGACAGCAGACCCTGGTGAACAAGCACAAAGCTGCTGGAGGTCCGTGAAGAAATAATAATAATATAAATAATATTATATATTTATAATAATATAAATAAACTGGATGTTATGAGTTTTCCATGGTAAAAACTAATATACAGCTACGATGATCATCTCTCCTGTGAATGTTTAACACTCATTCTTCTTCTGTCCTGCTGCAGGTGTAAAACACAGGAAGTAAGTCAGGAGAAACAGGAAACTACAGCTTCACATCAGTGTTACACTAAACTGAGTCCCCTACACTGACTTCCTGTTCAGTCCTGGAGTGATCTCTGTCCACACTGAGCTTCTCCCTTTGGTTCATAAGTAAACAGACGTTACAGATTGTCTTTTGTCTTATCACCAACACAAAGTTGTTGTGTTGTTTAATGTTGAAGTATTACATTACATTATTATTACATACTTTAAACTGACCTGAGGAGATTCAGGAAACAGTCCGAACCTTTTCATCTCTCTGATTGAAGAGAAACTGAACTCTGAGCCACTGAGTTTCACATCAACAACAAATTATAATATCTGTGTTCTGTTTGACATGTATCTGGATATCCAGATCAATCATGTTCACTGATTTAAATGAGGCGTTCACTGACGTTCCTCTACCTGTAAAACAGCCTCATTGAAAAACTAGACAGAAGGTTGAAACCCTCCTCACATCCCTGTTTATCCAGAGTCAGATAAAATATGAACCGTTTGTGTCAAAATTTGTCATAATTTCTGTGAAGTCTTGAGTAATGGTTAAAGAGGGATTTGACCTTTGACCTTTGATCACCAAAGTCTAATCATTTCATCCTTGAGTCTCAGTGAAGGTTTTTACAAAATGTGGAAGGATTCCCTTGAGGACTTCTGGATATGTTGTGTTCACACAGCCAAACCCATGTTTTGTGACATCACCATGACCTTGACCTTTGACCTTTAGCCACCAAAAATCACTCAGTCTGTCCTTGAGTCCTAATGAATGTTTGTGCCAAATGTGAAGAAATTCCCTCAAGGCGTTACTGAGATATCATGTTTACAAGAAAGACACAGACGTACAGACAACCTGAAAACAAAATGGCGGCTCCAACTGTCGCCAGCAGAGGAATAAAAACAAAACGTGACCCGACATCATTGTTCATACAGAAGCTGGAATAACAGCAGATCAGCTGACTCTGTCTTTCAGTTCTTTCTCTCCTCCGGCTCGTCACTGGCGAGGTATTCAACGTGAGTCCATAAACACCACATCTACAGAGAGGAGGATGGATCGCATGTTCACGTTCACAACTATTCCATCATGTTTATGGTTACCACGGGTTACTGAGTGTTTGAGGGCGAGCTCCTACCTCCGCTGACAGAGCCAGCAGGCGGCCTGCGACCAGCAGCGTCGTCCCCAGAGCTCGGACCCAGAGAGGCAGAGACAGTAAATCCCTCTGGAGCCCGTAGAGCCACAGAGGGAGGCAGTGCAGCCCGCTCACCACCCACGTGCCCAGCGGCGTCCGAAGCCCTGAAGGCAGCACAGAGTTCAGATTAACTCTGTCATTCATCTTCATCATCATCATCATCATCTTATTCACAGACACACACTCGTTACCGTTTGTCATGATGGCCTGAATGAGTCGGGGGCTGCAGGTGAAGCTGCTCTTCCAGTGGTTTCCTCTGGTGCTGTGGTTACACACAAACACACACCACTCCAATGCAGACACCAGCCAGCCCCACTGCAACACACACACACGCACACACACACACACACACGCACACACACGCACCCACACACACACATGCACACACGCACGCACACACATGAAACCATTAACAAAATTATACAGGTCACAGACTCAGAGTCTGAATTCATCTGTGGCACAAAGTTTAGTTTTCTTGACTATCGTAAGCCAGACTGTGGTGCAATGAATTCTGGGTAAATTAAGGTTTTTCTTCACAATCTAAAAAAAAAATGGCCGACAGAGGATCAACATCCAGCCGCTCAGCTCCTTTTACCTTCAGCAGAACATGTTTGTCTTTGGAAGAATTCGACAGTCACAACATTTTTACTTGGAGAGTGAAACAATAAAAAAACAAAATGGCCAACGTCTCTAAAAACTCTTTCCCTTTCTTTCCATAACAATATGCCACCGCACCTCAAACAGCTGGCCCCACAGCATGCCTCTGCCCAGGTTGTCCACCACTACGTCCAGCCAGGCCCCAAACCTGGAGCTCTGGCCCAGCCTCCTCGCCAGCCACCCGTCCACTCCTGCACAAAACACATCATTATATCACTTTTACTATTATTATTACTATTATCCAACGTCTCACCTTGCTGCGCTGCAGAACAGAGAGGTTCAGGAGATCCTTTGTCTCCACTGCCATCAGGCTGTATAAAGGAAATGGCTTGAGAACTGGACTAATTTAACTATTATGTCTCTTGTTAACTATTATTATTATTATTATTACCATTATCATAATTTTTTATTATTACTGCACTGCAGAACAGAGAGGTTCAGGAGATCCTTTGTCTCCACTGCCATCAGGCTGTATAACACCTCAGCCAAAGGAAGTGGCTTAAGAACTGGACTAATTTAATTATTATTGTCTATTATTTATTATTTACTATTATTATTATTTTTATTATTACTAACAAGCTACTGGATACCTGAATTTTCCCTAGGGGTTAAAGTATCTATCTATCTATCTATCTGTCTATCTATCTATAATCATAAATAAGTTATAATATATCTATCATAACTTATTTATTCAATATCATTCATTTCATCCACAATACCTATAATTTATAATCAGGTTCCTCATTTGGTGAAGTGCATCTTTTCTATAACATGACAGGACGCAGGTAAGACAAGATAAAAAGATGCCACATTACCATCCAGTGCTATGGAGACAGAGTACAGAGGCACAAACACAGCTGGTGTCTGAGAGGCGCGCCATGCCGCAAACACAAGGCCGATCCTGATGTATCCTGAAACACAAATACACACATTCATTCTGTGACTTCAACTGTTCCTTAAAGTCCAACCATGTGTTTCTCACCAATAATATTCGGCCAGTACAGCAGCACATTGCGGGCCATCTCCCGTCAGTAGTTAGTGATGCAACGTCATTCCTGGAGGAAGACGATTTAAACCGACCTCTCTAACTATGAAAACAAGCGCGCGGCACATGTCGTAACTCATCCGTCGATATGTTAAACACTCGGATCCTCTTACCGAGTTTTTAAAGTGACGTGCTTCGGGTGTTCTTCATGTTCGTCACACCACCTGGCGACGTATAACTCTGGAGCGTGCGCAGAAGCTTCCCGCCAAACTCAAGTCAAAAACTTGGAGATTCACTAGCACCACATCAGCATAGTTTTTGACGGTTAACGCCCCTACTTGTCTGTGCGGTACAGTTTAGTGCAAAGGAATTAGTTAACCGATCTTGCCGAAGTCATTAACATCCCCACACAAAACCAAAGATGTATTAAGTGATGTTCTACGTAAAGGATATCTCGCGTATGAGTCAGCTAAGATTAAATTGGTACATTTCTAAATAGAGTTCGGCGTGATGCCTCGCTGTAAACATGGGAACTGGAACGAGCTACCGTTAGCCTAATATATGGTTGCTAAGTGCATCTGAATTAAATTAAACTGAATAAGTGTGCTAACTTTTTTTTTTTATAGCTGACAACACGGCGTGTCTCTTCCCTTTTATCGCCTCAGCTAGCTTCCGCTGAGTAACGTTAATATCTGTGTCGCTGTGGTGAATGTTAGCCGGTGTTATTTAGCAGAGTGCCCACAAGATGGCGCCACTCCATCTTCTTTACAACCTGTGCTCCTCTCACTTACACAGGCATACACGTTAACAGCCCGGTATGACTGCGCATAATGAGTCAAAAACCTATTTTATAGTTTGTAAACAAGAAACAGAGGAAAACACTTTATGGAGAAACTGCCGTTGACATCAAACGCCTGTGTCTGTAACTTCAGTTGTGTTTACAGGCATTTGAAGGAGCTGATCAACTGACCTGTAGAGTCAGATCATGTGACAGAATGGAGGCGTCGCTGAAAACATTCACCCGTTCACCACATACACACACTACCAGGAACCTGGTTCACAATAAATGGATACGGCGACAAACACTTCTGCTCAACTCGGCTCGTAACGTTTATTTCCTCACATTGCAATGAAATGAGGGGAGCATGGGGGCCAAAGAGTCGAGGATAGGATTCCTGTCGTATGACGAAGCCGTCAAGAGAGGTAAGCCGAAAAAGCAAGTGACTAAATCCACCTCAGTTTGCGCTAGCTTAGCCGAGTGTCTGCTAACAGGCTAGCCCGGTACATACGAGGAGGACGTCCTGACCACCCGCTGCAATCTGGTGATTTAAGTGTCCTTGGTTAATGTACACGGTAGACACTTGTCCAAAGAAACAACAAACGGCCTCTACGGCACTATTAGCATCCATAGCTGAATTCGGCATAGAAACATTTAGGAAAACCGCCCGGATTTTAATTAGATGTTAAGGTGTACATTAGCTATGCCTGTATTTTCATGTGTCGTCTCCCCCCCACAAAATACACTCCGTTTGGCTGCAGTGAGAAGCGTTTCGTAGTATTTACATGTTACTTTAATTGTAGTTAAAAGTACATATATGGATTTTTGCCATCCCGAATTTAAGTATTCTTTATAGTTATATCGAAATAGCGCTGACTGGTGTTTTATGAAGCGCGTATCTTCGCTTATGAGCAAAGTCACGTTAAACTGACGGATTTCTGGACGGAGCTTGGTGTGACGTTCCGTCTGTGAAAGCGGTACTTGAGTAGCTAAGGGTTTTCTGGCTTGACAGTATTTAATCAAAACAGTTGTGCAGATAGATTTGAATATGTGCTAACTTTTTTTTTTTTTGGCTGACAACACGGTGTGTGTCTTCTCTTTTATCACCTTAGCTAGCAACCGCTGAGTAACGTTAATATCTGTGCTGCTGCTAGCTTACTTGTCAAAGCTAGACAGTTAGCTGGCTCGCTACAAGCTAAGTTACCCCAGAGGGAAATGCCTCCAGACTGTTTGTTTTATTTTACTTATTTATTTATTTTTTGCTTGGATCGGCTAACGTTGCTCATCAGTGTGTGTACTGGTGGTGTGTCGGGTTGTTTCTGCTAACACACACATGAGCTAGCCGTGCAGTCGGGGCGTTTGGCGGAACAACAAACAGATGTGTTTTGCTCTCAGACGCTTCAAAATTAGCTTGTGGACATTTTTTTGTAAACTGAGGGAGCCATTGCTTCATCTCTAACATTAAGCAGGAACTCATTAACCCGTATCCACTATGCATTTCAGCTCATATAGACTCAGGTGCACCTACACAAGTGTTTTGCTGTCATGTGAGGTTACATACAGTCTAGAGATGGCTGAGGTAAAGCTGTGTTGTAATTTATGCACAGCCTGAGTGTTGGTGCACTTATGTAAGATGTGGGTGAGCATTTATCAGGAAGCACACAGGAGATCTTATCCATGATGGCCTTCTTGTTGCACTTTACTCCCTGGGTTGGCAGCAGCTGACCTTTGTCAGTCTGGACTGCAGGCTGTGAGAGGCTGTTACACATTCATCCAGGACAGCGTGAGACCGGTCTGTACTATCACAGTCACATTTAGCTAAATAATTATGGCCTTATAGTCAACAATCTTTAAGATTATTGTTTCCACACAAAAACAGTTGCATATATAAATAAACCTTAACCTATTCTGTTGTTTTTTTCTTATTACCTACATGCCATATTTTCAGTGTTGCCTCCTTGTGCGTTGGTTTTTGAACATTCCTCAAGCCGATCGCCATTCCAACTCGCATGATCACATGTGACCACACACACAGCACACTTACACACAGGGGGTGGTGGAATTATCCAGCCATCCAGCCTTATCTGACCAGTCACATGGCAGCATTCCTACTTCCCACAGCCGGGCCGGAGTGTAGCAATTACTGGGTCAGTTTTCACGGAGGCTCGCTCCAGTAAGGATGATGATGATGGTCAGGGAAGGTAGCATCCTGTTGGAAAGGCTTTGATGTGTTCCTGTTGTAAAACTCAGGATCAGTCAGAGTTCCTTCAAACCTGATTTTGTGAAGTTGAACGTGTCCTGTCTGTTCACTTGTACAGATTCTAATTGCTGGAATATATCTACAGTAAAACTAGTATTTTTGCAGTTTGAGAGATGTTCAGATTCACATATTCCTATTAGATGAGCATATTTTTTAAAGACAACAACCTTGGATCAGTGCTGCATAAGTTTGTGCATCATACGTGTGATGACATCCATCACAGTCAAGATTTACAGTTGCCATTTACAGCAAAGATTCAGGACACAGTTGATGTGATGTTTGTTCCTGATTCTTGAGTCTTGAAATCCTGAACTGTTTCATTTCATTAGCCTGAGCAGAAGAATATGCTTATTATGTCGGAGAAACATGATTGGTCATGAATGAAGGTGACGCATTAGTGTGGTATTGTGAAATTATCCAGAAGGCGAGTTTGATTCATGTGTTGAGTAACATGAATGTTAATGTTTAAGATTCTCCTTCTTAAATGGCAATTTACAACAGAGAAGTAATTCCCCAGAAGTAGCAGCTGACGTTTCATCCATGCAGCAGATCTTTCCTGATAGTGTTCAATTACCAGAATCTGTCTGGACCTTGCCTGAAGTGTTGACCAACCTCTGTGGTGATTTGTGGAGCTTGTTTCATTGCCTTATTTTGTAACACTCTGCCACATGCTCATTGTTGTGAGTCAGACTCATTAAAAAGTATGTATCTGCTTGAATGGGCAGGCTATATATATATATATATATATATATGTATATGTGTGTGTGTGTGTGTTCATAGTAGGTTTTAGTTACTTATCAATTAAGCTGCCCAGCAAAAAGAGAAGAATGTTGTTTTTCACACTCTCTGTAATATCTCTGTAAATCTTTATTTTGAAAACCAAAAAGCAAATTACACATTTTAAAATTTATATTATAGTTGTTCCATAATTAAACCCCAACAATAGAAACTTATCTTTTATTTTTTCATCTTTTTCTACAGTAAGCTGTAAGTCTCCAGTCTGGAGTGACTTTGATTTAGCTCTGGACATTATTTGCATTATTTTATAATAAACTAAAATCATCAAATTTCATAGCATGAGAATTTATTAATGTATAATAATATATTAATGGATTTGTGCCTTATTAATAATACGTATGGCTCGTAAAAACTATTGAATTTATACTGGTTTTAAAGCCGACCCTCCACACTTCCGCACAATAACTTTATATAGGGAACTATCAGTGAGCAGTCAATTAAATACAAGGTCTTGTGATTTAATATATCACTAGATTTATACAGGATTGCTATTGACTTTGATATTTCTTCTTTAATATAATCGATTCATTTTTTAATTTTTTTAATTTAGTCTCAAAAATTTTCAATTTCAGCATCTCAGATTTTTAGTTAATTTTCTTTTTGATTTCCAAAAATCATAAACTTAGTTTTCTTAATATTAAGTGACAATTTACTGACTTCAAACCAAGTTTTGAGAACTTCCCGCTCCCTTTCAACCTCCTGCAGAACTTCTTATGAATCAGGTTCTGCTTCGTAGTTTTTTCCCTGGAATACGCTCACAGGTTATCTGACCCTGTGTGGTTGACCACATTGTAGTTCAGTAATACAACCACCACCGCGGTCACCGCTCTGACACAGGTCACCTGTAACAGTCACCTGAGAACTGCAGCCTTGTGTTTGTGCTGGACGTCAGCAGGTCTTATCATCCGGGCTGATACACCTCTGCTTTGCATTCTCACGTCCCGCTCCTGGATGTGGATTTGTCCACAGCCGCCACAGAGGCTTCCAGTGTGACGTCTGCTATGGCACTTTGCATGTTAGTGTATCACAGCTGGACATTTTTAGGTTGGCTGTAGCTCGTGTGGTTATCTGGGATATAGTTAAACACTTTACAGACTGTGTGCGACGTGCAGGATGTTTTGTATATGACGTTTGACTGACATCAGCGTTTCCTGCCGCTGCTAAAATTTCATATGATCATCAACCCTCTGAGGTCTGAGTATTTTCACGATTTCTACATCGTTTCTTAAATTCACCTTTTAAAGGGTTGCATATAACTTAGCGCCCAAGTGTTGTATGTCACAATTATCTGAAGTATCTCGGCTCTTTCTATAATGACACTCCTGTTTGACCCTCTCTGCACTGTGCAAACAGAAATAAATTAATAGAAATAAAATAAAAAATAAAAGGGCAATATTTGAGTGTAATAGTCGATGAATGTTTAATAAATGCCTAAAATGAGATTTTGTGATATCTTGAGTCGAAGCGTTGTCTGTCACTCTGCTTAAAGCAAATTTTAGAGGTCTTTACAGATTATAACAACATTTAAATCATATTTCTACACTGTGTTATCACAAAGATATTAACAGAAACATCTGTCGACCTCAAAAGGATTAATTAATAAATTCTGCAGCTTCTCAAGACCAAGAAAAGTCGTATGTTGTTTCCTCAACTGCTGGAAAAGTGAAGGGGGGTTAGTGCGAGCAAACATCTGTCCAAGAAAGGCTAACGCTAATGCTACATTTGTTTGCTGCTATGTAACGTTAGCTACATTCACAGGAAGGCATGCTAATTAGCTGCTTGTCATTACTGCTGTGAGTAATTTTCCGTGTTGTGGCGTTTCACTTTTTGATACTAATTTCTACAGTTAAATGTCAAAAGCTGTAAATTAAGACACAGAAGACAAACACGAGTCGTCCCATCTATAATAACTGTGTTTCATTTGAAGCTGTTCTGACTCCGCTGCTGAAATAAACTCTATGGGAAACGCTGCTGACATATTCAAATACTGCACGGTGAGTGTTGTCATAAATACGTGTGATTTAAAAAAAAAAAAGATTTTTAGATTCCCTTCAGTGATTTCAACGTGAAATCGTCAGTTTGACAGTTTGTGGAAGGAGATCTTTCATCTGACAGTTGCTCAATCATGTCAGTCCCAGACTTCCTGCTGCTGCTATAAATCAATAACACACAGTCTTAAGCCATTAGTATTAATAAAGCTGCACAGCGAGGGTGTGTGTTGTTTCTCCTCCGTTTCACTCACTGAGCTTCACAGATCAGTGAAATACTGTTTCATACTAGAGACTGATGACGGCAGCCGGGACATGTTGACGCTCTGTTGTCATAGGTCGGACCACACCTATCTTTAACTTTCATTTTGAAAATGAAACCTACACACCTGTAAAGTCTTGTGACTGCGTCTTGAACGGTTGTGACGCTGTTGTGTTTTTTTTTAAAGTCACTTTTTATTTATTTTCCAAACAAAAGAAAACTAGAGCCCCCACCTCGTGGACGTATCCCTCCGCCACTAGGACTAGTTTCGGGTTACATCCCTGTTTATCCACAGTCATATAAAATATTAACCAATTGTGTTTTTTCTGAGGTCACTGTGACCATGACCTTTGACCTTTAGCCACCAAAATCTAATCAGTTCATCCCTGGGTCCAAGTGAATGCTTGCACCAAATTTGAAGAAGCACCGTTAGAGCGTTACAGAGATATGATGTGGAGGGACGGAGCTGCTGCTCTGACTGTCGCCGGTTCGAAGGAATTAAAAAAACAATAACATTACACAGAAAAACATAAACAAAAGAAGCAACAACAATAATAATAAAAACAATCAAACTAAGAACAGCAAAGACGAAGAAAGAAAGAAAAGAAAATGTACCCAGGTTAAACTTTGGCATCGCCTGGTTAGCCACTGAATATTGTATTCATGTAGGGGCCCTATGTTTTCCTAAATACTTCCTGTTAGTTGTTCATTTTAAAAATGAATTGTTCAGTTGCTTATTTTATCTACTTTGGTCGTTTCTCTCGACCACACGTTGATATTTCTTGTTTTCCAGAGCCTGAGCACAATCCCACAGTGACACTGCTGTTAGCTAAATCTGTGTTAGTTCCCTCTACAGTAGGTGTGTTTTTCTGTGTTACACACACACACACACACACACACACACACACACACACAGATTCTTGAGGAAAAGAAAACAATACCAGCTGGTAAATGTTAAATTCTCATTAAAAGTCCTTTGTACGTGCTCTGATAAGACAGAGTCCTGTGCAGCACTTGTACCCAGATAACAGAGCAGAGTTTTTGTGAGTCAGTTCCAGTTCAGGTACAAGAGCTGAACCACATGCAGAAGAAATCACATTGTGGTTCATTTTTACAGATATTGTGATAAGAGGTTTATGAGTGGGAAATGATGATGATGTGATTTTTGTTGAGGTCGGTGTTAAACAATCACGTTCCCTCACATCTGGAGAACATGATTTATAGGTCGAGGCGTCTCTGTAGCAGCTTATTGCTTCATTTATATTAGTATGTTGTGAGACATTTGACCTTTTTATCAAACAAAAAGCAGCTTCTGCGATTGGCTATAGTGCAATGACTGGCTATCTTCTCTGTTAATAAACATGTAAGTTCTTTTGAACAGCAGACACTTTGACTTGTCATAGTGGGAGTACAACATTAAGGATGGCTCTGTTGAGTTCCAGTAAGTCATGACCGAAAAAATGAAGCATCAGCAGTGAAGAACCAGAAGCTGCAGTTCCTCTAACGACCACTAGAGTCTGGCTCCAACAGTGAGTCAGTCCCCATAGACTCCCATGTTAAAATGTCCAACTTTACAGCAGAAATAAACATGTTTACAGCCTGGTACAAAAACTGTTTTGGTCTCTAGAGCTAATTTACTCCTTCATGACACCTGTTTATATAACTCACCTGTTTACACTTTATTAAGGACTAAAGTTATGGAGGATTGAGGGCGTGGCCACTGAAGTCTCAGCTCCACACAGGCCCCGCCTCTTTGTCCATTTTTGGATTAGCTGGGAGTCGTGGTGCGAAGTCAGACACTGCCAAGATGGCGACAGTGGAGCAGCTCGCTCTGAGCTTTAGAAACCGACAATCTTTATTTGCAGTCTGTGGTCATGACAGTGAGCTGACATGAATGTCACCAGAACCCTGAAACCATCATTAGTCTTGTTATCTACATATTGTGTTTTTCCTGCCGTCACACGTCAGACTGTGATGGAGGAAGTTCACCAACACACAGGTTAGCCACAACACAGAGAGCACACTTTCATTATGAGGATTCTGTCAATACAAGTATAAAGATGTTGTTGTCCCAGCAGCCTCGTGGTGGATGTTTGGTGGATGTTTGGTGAATGTTTGGTGGATGTTTGGTGGATGTTTGGTGGATGTTTGGTGGATGTTTGGTGAATGTTTGGTGAATGTTTGGTGAATGTTTGGTGGATGTTTGGTGGATGTTTGGTGAATGTTTGGTGGATGTTTGGTGGATGTTTGGTGGATGTTTGGTGGATGTTTGGTGTGGTGGTCGCAGGTGAACAGAGCTTTTCAGGAACAGGGCTGCTGTATCTCTGCCTGCAGGTGTTTCTGTTGACAGTTCAGCCTGACTGAAAGGTCACCGGGGCTCATGTGAGTTCAGTATTTGCATGCTGCTCCAGAAGCCTCTGCGCTCGCTGCCGGCCGGGCCAGGGGGGTGGGGGTGGGGTGGGGGTGTTTCCAGTCTTGCTGATAGCAGCGATAGCAGCTCGGCTCATTTCATACGACAGCAAATATGGAGTCACAGCGGAGGGCTGTGCCGCTCGCTGCTCTGCTGCCATGTTGATTTAGTGAGATGGTGTTACACAGAAAACCTGCTGGGAATGTGTGTGTGTGTGTGTGTGTGTGTGTGTGTGTGTGTGTGTGTGTTTACAGTATTAGAGAGAGGGATGCATGTTTGCAATAACTACAGTATGTTTTGGTCCCAGGCGATGTCTGAAGACTGTGTGTGTGTGTGTGTGTGTGTGTGTGTGTTGGGGGGGGGGGGTCTGCAGAAATCAGACCCATTGTGCTCTGAGAGTTGAATGGTAACCAGTGCAGTTAATGCAGCCCAGTGTCCACCCATTGTATCACAGCATCACAATACACAAAGAGTTCTCCGAGGTCTGGACCGCTTTGTGTTCCTCCTCCATCTTTGCTGTTCCCCCTCAGTGCTGGGGTGTCATCACTTGTATAGTAGAACACTTCTCTCTAATTCACAAGCCACACATGTTCTTTATTTACTGTCTGGGTTTGCAGAGGTCGAGCTGTGACACAAAACACCTTAAGTTTTCTACATGAGTATGACAGGTTTAATTCCTCCTCAGCTGAGGGAGTAACTCCCTGGGTGTTGCACAGAAACTCTTAAAAGGTTTCCTTAGTTAAGGAGAAAAGTTAAGGCATTTGCAGCAGTGAAAGAGATTTTACGGCGGTGAAATTCCTCTGTTTCCAGGTTGTTTGTTGTTGTTTGTTCTTCCGTTTGTTTAGAGATGGACACAATACCTGTGGTTAATAGATTAATAGACGGCTTGTGTTGTGAATCCGAGAGGTGAAGATTTTCCTACAGACAGTGAAGGAGCATCAGGCTGCTGGTTCCAGTCGTTGTCCAGTGAAACTACAGTTTGATGTAGTTAGTTTTTTTGTTTTTTAACTTAATGTGGACGTCATTTCCACGAGGATAAGGATGTTTCATGTGTTTCCATATTTTATTGTTTTCACAGCACGTTGTGTAAAACGAGTTGAGTCACGTCTGACTGACTGTGAACGCATCATTTACTGTCTTGAAGTTGAAGATCTGTCTGTTCGTCCTGCAGGTCTGAAAGAGACTCTGATTCTGTGTCTGGTCATTTGATTTCAATCAGAACTGAGATCATGATTTTCTCCCATGATCCTTTTGAAGAAAAGATTTATTGATCGTCAAAACAATGAATTGTTCAGCCCTGATATCTGCTCAGTTTGGATTCCCACATCCTGTCTTGTGACCAGACTGGGTTCTGGTTTGAAGCTGATTTTTAGTGGAGTAATTGATGCGTCTGCTGATCTTTCTTTCATCTTTTCACCCTGTGAGAGTTTGAAACGTAAGTGCAGAATGATTTGCATGAAACGTGGACCGTCTCTGTTATTTCTAGGACTTCAGTTCAAATGGAAAATCTGAAAACAACAGCAGCAGCAGCAGCAGCAGCACAGACATGATCCACTTGCAGAACGTTGCTAAAATGGAGACTGTGTTTTTCAGTGTCACACTCACTGTGCCGTTATCATTAATTACAACTGCTGCTTTTTATTTGTGCTGTTCCAAAATTCAGTTACTCACAACTCTTTTTTTGTGATCAATAATTTATGCCTAAAGAAAAAGAAGTAACAACACAAAATTGAATATTACTGGATCCCTCCCAGCTCCGTCCACATTTAGGCAAAGAAGAAGAATTACAGTCAGAAATAATAATAAGAATATCAGAAAAAAAGAAAATAAACAATAAACGAATCACACACTTTAGATAAAGATGGACGACACCTCTGTGACGTCGCCCACGGGTTTCTGAAGCTCAGAGTGAGCTGCCCCACTGTTGCCATCTTGGCAGTGTCTGACTCCGCCCCCTAACTCTGGCCTAATCCAAAAGAGACCAGAACAGTTTTTGTACCAGGCTGTAAACATGTTTATTTCTGCTGTAAAGTTGGACATTTTAACATGGGAGTCTATGGGGACTGACTCACTGTTGGAGCCAGACTCTAGTGGTCGTTAGAGGAACTGCAGCTTCTGGTTCTTCACTGCTGATGCTTCATGTTTCAGTCTGGAGGTTGATGCTTGGTTTAGTAGAGTGGGGGGGTATGTATTTGACAGCTGCTGTACCTGGACATAGATCAAATTTATATCGCTGATATCTTCCATTAAGAATAACGTTTTCCATCCTGATTATCTCAGGAAATCCCAGGATGATGCGTGATGTATTTTTCAATCCTCTGCTGTATGAAGGAATAATGATCCCAGAAACACCCCCCTCTCCTTCTCCTCGGGACTAAGCTGGTCTGCCGCAGTTTAAACTCTCCGTTGACTTTGACTCTGACCTTTTTCTAATTTGTTTTTTATGAGCTCTGTTCTTCTCCCGTCGTCCTCAGACACGACGCTCATTCCCTCTCCGCTCAGCGTCCTCTCTGCAGCTCTGTATCAGCTACAGACGCTCTCGTTTATTCAAGGGTTTAATGAGACATCACTGTTCTCATCCGTCGTCATGGAGAACGCAGCAGAATCATGATTGTTAAGAAAACTGTTTTTATTACCGACCTCTGAGTAGAGCTGGGCGATTAATCTAAGTTTATTTTTTATTAGGATTTTGTCTCCAACGATTATGAAAACAAGATAATTAAGATAAAATGAATATTGTGTTGCATTTACAGTCTGGCAACACATAAACATAGATTTATTATATTGTATATATTAAGATATTTATTATTCTGTTTATCTAATTTGTTTTTCCGCTGACAATAAATGGTAGTAAGTCTTTAGTCAGATTAATTAGTAAGCATTAACTTGATCTTGCCAAATAGTGAACCTGCACCAATCTATCTGTGTTAAGTGTTCACAACTGAATTAATACCTAATTATAAACCATTTCTAAATCCTTTATAAGGGCAGTCTTATTGTGAAGTGGAACCCTTGTTTATTTGAATGTTAATGTGCAGAAATGTATTTATCTTTATGCAGGAGTGGAAACTCTCGTCCTGCAGGAAGTCACTGAAATAGTTCTGCACATTAACCCCGTCCTTCTTCTTCTGCTGCTGCTTCCTGGAAATACGAGCATTTGCCAAAATCAGTGATGGGTCATGATTTTCGTTAAATTTGAAAACATGGAATAGTTAATGCGACTATCGTGTTGATTTAAAATCCTGTAACGCAGAACACAACTACTGAACTAAATCAGTGCTGCCGGGACAAGCGCCCCCCCCCCCCCCTCTACACATCAATCCCCGTGACTGGTGGGAAACAACAAAAACAAATATCCCCGACTTGCAAAATTAGCAACGGAATACTTGTGTATGAATAA